>NC_087206.1:94232953-94250453 GCF_015104395.2 Macrobrachium nipponense
TTACCTGTGCCAGCACTCTAGGTCTGCATTTCTCATATTAAAAGTGACAAGCTGTTGCCAGCTTTAGACAATAAGTTGCTAAATTCCGTGGATCTCATGACAATGCACCAGTAGTGCAAGGAGGGAGCACACCCGGTTTCCATCTGTATAGGAGCAATAAAGGCTAATATAATTGGTCCATTAGTTACTGTATAAGTCTCCTGGTCGCTGATTGGCCAGCAATTCATATAAATACCTCTGTAGCTCATTAATAAGGTATAATTTCAAGATCTGTCCACGACAGCCATCGCTGCAGCCCCCACAAAACTCACCCTCTACAATACTGATTCCAAAGTTGAGTTTGCCTATCTGCTCGCCACATACCCAGATGTCTTCAAACCAGAATTATGACAATCTCATCACTGGCTGCTGCAAAGAAAACCTTCCCAGAAATGGAGAAGATGGGTGTGTGCCAAAAGGCATCCAGCCCTTGGGCATCTCCCCTCCACATAGTAACAAAAAAGGACAGCACCCTATGTCAATGCAGGAACTACAGAAGACTGAAGGTGATCCCCAAGGTAGACCACTACCTGCTACCTTATATTACTGACATAAACCTACGTCAATGCAGAAAAATTTTCTCCAAGCTGGACTTTCTCAAAGGTTACATTTAGTTCCCTATGAAACCTGAAGGCATCATGGAGACTACCATCACAATGCCCTTCAGAACCTTCACCTTCAGATACTTCTAGTTTGGCCTCTGTAATGAATGACTACTTTTCAATGATTGATGGATGATATCCTGGGAGACCTTCCCTTCTGTGTCTGTTATGTCGATGTTATTTTAATCTTTTCTGCATCAAAGGAGGAGTACCTCCAATACTGCATATAGCCCTCTAACGCCTGCAAGAAAATGGCCTTGCCATCCGATACAACAAATGCTCCTCCACCTCCAAGAGAGTAGAATTCTTTGGGCACCTCATAACGCCCAAGGGCATCCAACCCTTGACGGAAAAGGTTGCCACCTTCAGGAAGCTCCCCACCCCTACCATCGTCGATGGTCTACAATAATTTCTTGGTATGGTTAATTGTTATAGTTTTTTCCCAAGCACCGTCTCGACCTTGGCCCCACTCCATGAAATCCTCAAGGGCAAGCTCAAGGCCCTTGCCTGGACACCCTTGCGCGAAGTTGCCTTCACCTCTGCCAAAAACCCCCTCACTAAGGCCATCGTCCTCTCGTTCCCTGCACCAAGTCATTCTCTACTGCTTTCCACGGTGTGGCAAGATCACAAGCAAGCAAAGAAAGCAAGCAAATCTTCCCACAGTTACTTTAGTCATACTGACTATCAATGTTCCCCCAACCACACTTTCCCCTTTACGATACTATTTACTGACAGGACAATTGGTTCACAGACTGACACAACCAAACCTAACACATTCATGTACTCACCAGATATGACTGACTTCAGGCGAGAAACTATGCTGTCTGCTGGATATAGTCATCGAGACATAAATAATAGCTGAATTTTAATACACCAGAACAAACAAACACAGAAACCATACACAACTCCAACACAACATAATAATCACTACATAACAAACATCAACAACTCAAAAACAACACAATAAATCATACAACTCAAAAACACAACAACTCACCACAAAAACAACACCAACAACATCAAAATAATTCGACAAACCAATACACAAACAACCGGCAACTGTCTCCAACAAACACCTTACAAATATCAAAACTCAAAAGCAAGTACAACAGACACTCTTTAGCTCAACAACAACCAGACAGACACATGCACAACAACTATACAACATCAAAATCAATCAAATTGCACAATAATAACTGACCATCAATAGACTCTGTCTTATCTCCAAGACCTTAGTGACTGTTCATAACAGACTCCCTGACTGACCTGGCAACTGCGCCAGCAGACAATCCAGGTTGATCGCCCAACAAGCAAACCACTTGTTAACTATCCAGTCACAAGAACACAAACAACCTAACGAGACAACAGCCAAACACCCAGCCACTCTAACCTTCTCTCTCTCTCTCTCTCTCTCTCTCTCTCTCTCTCTCTCTCTCTCTCTCTCTCTTTCTTACAAGCGGCCCTCGAGAACATTGTCAAATGCAACCACTACATCACTCCTCCATAACGAATGCCAGCTGTCTTGGAACATAACGTCCACAGTCATCCTCAACCCCTTCGCTTTTTTTAGCACAAAAATCACCAAGTCAGAGACAAACTACTCCATGCTTGACTGTGAGCTCCTGGTGGCATACCTCACTGTCAAACACTCCCAACCTCTTTTGGAGGCCATGCCATTCTTCCTGCAACCTGACCACTTGTAACGAGTGCATTCAATAAACAACCAGTCCAATGCCTGGTGAACCTGTCAGCGGTGGCACTCATCAGGCATTGCTGGATTCAACTGCACCCATCATCATGTCGCTGGGAAGGACAACTCCATCGCTGATGCCCTCTCCAGAGTCTCTATTGACGCAGTACACCTCGGCCTTGATCACAAGCAGCCGGCAGACAAGAAACAATGGGGCTCAGAACTTAACACATGCAAGCCCTCTTAATGTCTCTGCAATGGCATAATGTCCCACTCAACAACAATACCCCAACCTCTATCCTCTGTGTGTGATATCAGCACTGACCGCCCACGCCCATGGAACCCACAGTCACTAAGACGTCATGTCTTTGAAACTGTCCACAGTCTAGCACACCCTTCAGGATGATCAACAGCCACCCTCCTGAAGAAGTACTTCATCTGGCATGGCATATCAAAATATGCAAAATCTTGGGCCTGTGAATGTTCTTCCTGACACCTACAAATTCCAGTATAGCACACCCTTCAGGATGATCAACAGCCACCCTCCTGAAGAAGTGCTTCATCTGGCATGGCATATCAAAAGATGCAAGTCTTGGGCCCGTGAATGTTCTTCCTGACACCTCTACAAATTCCAGCATCACACAAATTCAGGTCTAGGCTCTTCTCATCCACAGCAACGCCGCTTTGCCCATGTTCACATCGAGATTGTAGGGCCCCTCCGACGCTCTGAAGGGCATCGTTACCTACTCACAATGGTCGACCGCTATGACGGAGGCGTCAGCAGCAGTGTGTGCCAGTGCTTTCCTCTCATCATGGGTTTCCAGATCGGCATAACAGATCACATCACCTCTGACAGAGGTACTACCTTCACGTCGCAGTTCTGGACATCCCTATTCCGCCTCTTCGGCACCCAGTTGCATCACACAACCGCCTACCATCCCAAATCCAATGGCATGATTGAGAGGTTCCATCGCACCTTGAAAGCAGCACTCATGTCTCGCTGCAACTCCTCAAACTATTACTGGCAGCTTCTATGGGCCCTCTTCGACCTTCGGATCACGCCTAAAGAGGGCCTTGTCCTGTCAGCAGCTGAAATGGTGTATGGCAATCTGCTAGTGATACCTGAGGAATTCTTCCCTGATAATAATACCTCAACTGATATCATCAGAGACCGGACCATTGTCGGAAAATTTGCCCCTTCTCGCCCATCCTACAAGCCAAAAGAGAAGATCTTTATCCTGAAGGATCTACACAAGATAACACGTATTCATCAGAACTGATGCTGTTCATCCACCCTTGACCCAACCTTATGGATCCTCGTACTGCAAGCAGAAAGGCTTCCTCATTGACATCCACAGCATTCCCCTGAAACCAGCATAGTTGCCCAACCACATTACTTCTTCAGTCCAGATTTCAAGGGTGGGACGCCCTCTGCAACGCCCTGGTCAACTCTCGGGGGGTTATTGTGCCAATACTCTAGACCTGCGTTTCCCACACCAAAAGTGACAGGCCGTCACAAGCTTCAGACAGTATGTTGCCAAATTCAGTGATTTACACGACAGTAATGCCAATAGATAGCAAACTTCGTTTCCAAATGTATAGGAGCCATAAAGGCTAATATAGATAATTGTACATGATTGGTCTATTAATTACTGTGTAAATATCCAGGTCGCTGATTGGCCAGCATTTCATATAGATACTATTGTAACTCATTGGTAAAGTATCATTTCAAGATCATACCTTTTGTCTTAGCTTCATCCTGCTAAATATCTATAAAAGAAGTAGATGCAAAGTTAATGTTATCTAGGACTCGTTAAATGAATATGCTGTAAATATCAGGGTGCTAAAAGGGAACTATATTTCACCTGTTATGTGCGTCTTTCTTAAGGATTTATAATAAAAAGTGGTCATAGATGAAACAAAAAGTTAGATTGGAGTAATTGTAGAAATAATGCACCCTTAGAATATGCTGATGACGCTGTTTTAATGAGAAAAATACCAAAGAATCACATACTTGCTCAAGAGATACAATATATATTTAGAGATATAGGGTTCCAAATAAATCTAAGAAAAACAGAAGAGAACAGAATTTGGACAAATGGATAAAATATCATCAGTCTGTAAAAGAGCAAAGAGACACATAAATAACATTCAATGATAAGAACAAAGGAACTCACAAATATTAAAATAGTCTTAAAAATTAAAAATCAAAGTAAAAACAAACAAAGGTAAAGAGAAAGAGAACAACACAAATACCAACCGTCCATAATGTAGAGAGAAGATGGAATGACTAAAAATCAGCTGACGAAGACGACGTCAACTATGCCAGGTATAGAGTTAGTTGCTGAGGAGGTATTGCTATTGAGTGAAGGAACAAGTTTCATAATGTATAACGACTCGAGGGTAGTTAGATGGTCAGGATTTTTGACATAATCTATTATTTTGAATTGTTCTTTGGATTTCATTTTGACAATTAGAAGCATGGTTCCTGATATTGGAAAATTCAGGCTGTTTTATTTTCTGACCAGTAAAATGAAATGGAGGGGAGGTATCGAGAGAGAGAGAGAGAGGAGAGAGAGACGAGAGAGAGAGAGAGAGAGGTTGCCAGTCGAGAGAGAAAGAGAGAGGAAAAGTATTGCCAAAAGAACAGTGCCTGCCGCTTATGGCTTTCTCTACCAAAGTGGATAACGGAGGCGGTGTCCCCGTTATTATATGTATATATGTATGTATATATATATATATGTATATATATATATATATATATATATATATATATATATATAATATATATATATATATATATATATATATGTGTGTGTGTGTGTGTGTGTGTGTGTGTGTGTGTGTGTGTGTGTGGGTGTGTGTGTGTGTGCGCGTGTGTGTGTGTCCCAATAACTACACAACTTCCCTATATATTTAGAGTAATATCGCACTTATTAAGCTAAGCTTCAAAAATATGGGATGGTTTAGATTCCAGACTCATTAATTTTCCAAGATGCCACAAGATTTCGAAGATAAATCTTCATCAAGTACCGGTGGCATCAGGTGTACCTCGATGTAAGTATGAGCGGCAAAAGATATTTATCCTCCTCGTGATCAGCTCGGTAATGTGATCTCGTTTTAATACTCTTGATTCGGGTTTGAATCCTGCTACCGGATATCAAAAGTGTTTCAAGTTCTTGCACTTGGACACAAATAGGATATAAGAGGGGCTTTATTGTGACAATCGTGTCCAAAAAGTGTGAAGAATTCGAGAAGTTAAGAGTGCATTGTGGTTATTAAAATCACACATGATTCTGGTAAACGGTGACCAGTAGATTCTGTGTGTGTGTGTACATATATATATATATATATATATATATATATATTATATATATATATTATATATATATATATATATATATATATATATATATATATATATTATAATATATATATATATATATATATATATAAGTCTATCACATTTCCGTGATTCATATACATATATTCGAACTACAAATGTAGTTTCGAATATATATATATTATATATCTATAATTATAATATATATATATATATTATATATTAATATCTATATCTATATTACTATATATATAATATTTCATATTTATAAATATAAATATATTATAATATATATCTATATTATATATGATATATTATATATATTATATTAATATATATTATATATATATATTTAATTAAAATTTCATTATATATGATATATAATATATAATAATATATATAATATCTTAATTATATCTAATATATATAATATATAATTATATTATATAATATATAGTATATATATATGTGTGTGTGTGTGTGTGTGTGTAACTGACACATACATTGACATCAATCTAAGTTGTTCGCTTTCAATAAAGTCCGTGTAATGTAGAGTGAAGCTAATGTTGTTTGAGAATGAATCAGGATGGGAAATAAAAGCCAGTACGGCTACCCTATGAGTGTTCTGTTTTGATTCCGCCATTCTCCAATGACTATGCATAGTCAGCCATTCAGTTGAACTGACTTCCTAATGAGGATGCAGAGACAAGTTCATTTTTGAACGCTAGAACAACCGATTGGTCATTTTTACCCGAATTTCACTTTCAAATGTATTTATTTTCAGACAACGATCCTCCATGAATTTTTTTCAATTCACCAGGATGCATATGGAACTAAAAGGAAACCGAAATTAGTTTTTTGCTTTACGAGATATGGCCTACTTTACCTTCAACAACAGAACAATGGTAATATTAACTGCTAGTCTATATGGGGAGTTCTGTTGTTTATGACGTGTCAGTCTATATACATATTTCGTGACTCATTAAGTATATCATAATTAGTCATTGAGTCGCTACTGAGGTTATCGTTTTTTTTATTAGAACAATCCATTAAATCAAATTTACAGATATGTTATGGCATTTACATAGTTGGCATTTACATAGTGTGGCATTTTATAAATGTTCATCATATAACATTTACTTTTAATAACAATTCTCTTAGTCCAATAACCAAATACAACAGTTTGCCATTAACATTTAAAATGTTTTTTTTAATATACATCGTAGGAAATAAGTTGTTTATTTTTGACTTATAATTCTCCAGTAACAGTTTTTTTCCGAAGATTCCAATTATGTTTTAGAATGTTAAATAAAACGTTACTTCTTATATTTTGTCTTTTCCCATTCCATACTGTTAATAGATAACCAGTAATGAGAACTACAGCACAATTATGGTCTTTATTAGTATTACAACTAAAGTCAAGCGGAATAACACGAAGAAAACTATGGTTTCTTAAGTTACGTAATGTAATCAAGGCTGAATCAAGGTTGAATCTGATCACAAAACAAAAAAATATGAAACACATCCTCGCTACAGCCATAATGTGCACATGCATCTGTGTCTTTTATAGTTTGGGCTTTCAATTTAGAGTTAGAAGGTAGAATACCATGAAAATTTCTAAATAGAAATTCACGTTCATCCAGGAAGATAAACGGAGTGTCTAATACTTTCCAGATTCTTTACCAATTATGGAATGGAAATGCTTGTTCAATTGTAGGCTCAACATTAAGGTGCGTCCACACGGTCGAACAATGTCCGACGGATAAACATTGTTACCAATTAACAATTGTCTGCCGGTCTTTGCCTTGTGAGCAGAGTGAAAACAGTGGTATACAACCTCATCTGGTACCACTATTTGTTGCCAGATATACTTCTATCGTTTCAGCGCTTATGACGTCATCGTGCTTCGCCTATGATATGGTAACAATGTCTGTCCGTCGGACATTGTTCGACCGTGTGGACGCACCTTTAGGTTCAAATTCTTTATATAATACTTTATTAGATAACACTGGAAGATTTAACTGCTTATGTATACGCCTTAAGAAATTTATGAATGAAGAGTAAAAGCATGGCGTGGTTAATGCAGTATTGTTAACAACTCCACACTTAATTAAGAAGGATACTCTTATGTAGCAAAAATATTGAGTTAAACCAATATCAGCTATTATTGAGAGCAGTTTTACAACAGATTATATATGCTTTTCGATAAACATCAATTTTCCCTATACTACCATTTCGTTTACTCAGGCAGTGTATCCTTTCTTATTGGATGATATTTACCATTTCACATATACTGGTATACTATTGCATTAATTTTACTAATATGTAACTTACTAGGTAGAAGTGTGTAGGCTACATATCACACCTTGGATAACACTAAACAATTCACAATTATGGCTTTTTGAAATAAGGTTAAAAATCTAGGCTTAAACATATCAAGTGTTTTTTGCACTTTTTTAACAATATGTAACCAGTTTTCTTCCCACACTTTTGCATAGTTATTCTGATGGAATATACCTAAGATCCTTATTTGTTTTACTGACCGAATCCACGAAATTGGCCAATTAGGTCTGTCAGATCACAAGCAAAGACCCATGATAACAGTTTTCTTTTTGTTAAGAAAGGCTCCAGTTGCATTTTAGAATTAATTCACAATTTCAATACATTTTGTTAAAGTGTTATCTGATGTGATATATTTGAGTCATCTGCAAAACCTATTATTTTAATTATCACCTTATTTGGAAGATCAAGAGCCTGCACCTCATTGTCGTACTGAATGGCTTTATAAAAAGCTTCTTGAAAACTACAGAAAAGAACCATGGCCAAAGGGCATCCTTATCTAACAGATCTTTGGACTTCAAATTCACGGGATAAAGTACCATTAATACTAATAAGTGCTTATATTGTTTAAAGAGTGTCTCGATGATTTTAATGAATTCCGCTGGAAAACCTAATTTCTGCATAACCTTCAACAGAAAATCCATATTCACTCTATCAAAGGCCTTAGACCAGTCTAGACTGAGCAAGGCTGCTTTTGATTTCTCATTATTCACTT
Source organism: Macrobrachium nipponense (assembly GCF_015104395.2). NCBI lineage: Eukaryota > Metazoa > Arthropoda > Malacostraca > Decapoda > Palaemonidae > Macrobrachium > Macrobrachium nipponense. The sequence goes on from NC_087206.1 coordinate 94,241,683, forward strand.
GATGAGTCAAATCTCTTATGATATTGTTATAATAAACAATTGGCTTGCCAGAGCCAACACAGAATTGAAGTTTGGAGACCGCCTTATCAATCACTAAGTGAAGCCTGTTCTTTAATATCTTCGTAAATATTTTGTAATCAGTATTTAATAAAGTAATACGTCGCCATTCCTCTAATTTTGACAAATCTCTTGATTTTAGGATTAATTTAATCACATCTAAGTTTTGGGATACCGACAACTCATAATGTGTTTCCATGTATTTCAATACCTCTATAAACTCACTCTTTATAATATCCCAGAAGGTAAGATAAAATTCAATGGAAAGACCGTCTCTACCAGGAGTTTTATTCTTATTAAATGATGAAAGAACTTTCCTCACTTCATCACAATTCATTTCTTCATTGAGAATTATTCTATCATGCTTATCTAATACATTGTCAATCTTACTAAGAAAATAATTCATACCCTCCTTTCTACATTCCGGCTTCTTAAAGAAACTGCTGTAATAATTAGCATTATGAGAACATAACTTACTTTGGGACTCGAGTGTCTTTCCACTCTCTAAGATTAATTTATTTAAAGAAGCGATTTGAAGTTTTACTTTTTCCATCCCTAATGAAAAAGACGACCCTTTCTCCCCTTTATTCAATTGATCCATCTTACTTCGAATTTCTACTCCTTCCATAATTTCATTCCTTATACCTTCAATTTTGCCTTTTATGGATTGAATATTTAGGTATTCTCCCGTAGTACCATCATGTTTTAAATACAATTTTCTCAGCCTCGCCTAAATAGATTTATAAGACCATATTTTTCATTGTTAATCCTTTTGGATAAAGCTATGAACCACTTTTGACATTCCTTCTTCACCCAGTCACACCAAATAAAAAAAAAATTTAAATTGACTTTTGCTGCTTTTCAAATGATGCCAAAATGTACTAAAAAGATGACTGACTCCATCATATTTCAATATGTTGTTATTTAGTTTCCAGTAACCAGCACCCTTGTGGTATATTCCACAGTTAATTTCCATACCGACCATACAATGGTCTGAAAAAAGAGACTGGTACTGTAGTTACATTAGAATGTTATCAAAAATACATATTAAATAGAACCTGTCAAGGCGAGAAGTAAGAATAAATAAATAAAAATAAATGAATACATGAATGTATAAAAGTAAATAAATTAAACATATGTAAATAAAAAAATACAAAAATAAGCAATTAATAAATAAGTAAAAAAAATAAATGAGAAAATAAAAAATTAAATTATTAAAAGAAATATACAAATAAATAAATGTAAAATAAATGAATATGTAAATATAAATATATAAAATAAAAAATGAAAATAATAAATAAATGGAACTAAATAAATACATAAAACTAAATAAATAATATAAATAAATAAGAATAATTAAATGAAAAAATAAATATAAATAAATCAATAATTAATTAAATTAAATCAATGAAATGAGAAAATAAAAATAAAAATAAATATAAGTAAATTAATAAAAATAAATAGAAAATTAAATTAAAAAATTCATAAATAAATGAGACAAATAAATAAACCAAAATTAATAAATAAATGAATAAATAAAATAAGTAAAGTAAATAAATAAAAATAAATGATAAAAATGAATAAACAAAAAAATGGTATAAATATAAATAATAATAATAAATAAATAAATAAATAATAAATTATTAAATAAATAGTATAAATAATAAAAAAAAAATAAATATAAATTAAAAAAATAAATGAATAAACAAAAATAAATAAAATAACTCAGTTGTTAAAATAATTAATATACAAATAAATAAAAGATAAATAAGTAAATAAATAAAATAATTACAAAAAAATAATAATAATAAATGAATAATAAAAAATAAATAAATAAATAAATAAATAAATACATAATAAATAAAAATAAGCCAAAAACTGAAATAAAAAAAAAAAAAAAAAAAAAAAAAAAAATAATAAATAAATAAAAAAATAAAAAAATAAAAATAATGTAAATAAAAAAATAAATAGAAATAAATAAATGAAAATAAATAATAAATAAAAATAATTAATAAATAAATAAAAATAAATCAATGAAAATAAATAATTAAATAAATAAGTAGATAAAAGAAATAAATAAAAATTAATTTATTAAATAAAAAGAATAAAAATTAAAATCAATTAAAAATAAGTAAAAACAATTAAATGAAAATAAACTAAAAGTAAAATAAATAATTTAAAAATTCAATAAATAAAGAAAAAAATCAAATTAATAAATTAAAAATACAATAAAAATAAAAAAGATAAATAAAAAATAAAGATAAATAAAAGAAAATAAATAAATAAATAAAATAAATAAAATAAAGAAATAAAAAAGTAAAACTAAATAAATAAATAATCAATAAAAGTAAAATTTAATAGAAATAAATAAATTAAAATAAAATCAAAATAAATTAAATAACTTAATTAAAGAAATTGAATAAAAAATTAATAAAAAATTCACAATCAAATAAACTAAAATAAAAATAAATAAATAAACTTATGAAAAAAATTTAAGAAAAAAACAAATTAATAAAGATCAATAATAATTAGAAACCAAAATAAAAAAACAAGTAATAATAAGTAAATAAAAATAAATAAATAAAAGTATATAAAATGGAAATAAATAAATTTAATTAATTAAAATATAAAACAATAAATAAAAACAATCAAAACAAATAAATAAATAAATAAACTTATATATATAAAAATAAATAAATAAATAAATAAAGAAATAAATAAACAACATAAATAGATAAACATAATAAATAAATGAATCGATTCAAATAAATAGATAGATAAATAAATAAATAGGTAAATCAAATAAAATAAAAATAACATAAAAAATAAGTAATAAAATAAATTTAAATAAATATATAAAAATAAAATAAATAATAAAAAATAAATAAAAAAAAATAAAAAATTAAATTAAAAATAAAAATTAAATTAAATAAATCAAAATAAATAAAATAAATGGAGGTCAAATAAAATGAAAATAAATAAATAAATAGGATAAGTAAAATAAAAATAAACTGGGAATAAATAAAAAAAATAAACTAAAATAAATGATTTGTAGAAAAAATGAAACTAAACAATAAAAAATAAATAAATTACAAATAAATTATATAAAATAAGAAAATAAATCAAAACAAAAAATAAATAAAGCAATCAATAAAAAACAAAAAAAACAATAAAAAACAATTAATTAATAAAAATATAAAAAAAATACAAAAAGAATAAAAGTAGATAATTAAAAAAAAAATGAATCAATAAAAATAAATAAATAAAATAAATACAATAAAGTTAAATACCAATTAAATAACAATAAATAACAATGTCTTAAATAAATAAAAGAATTAAAAAAACTGAAAAAATAAGTAAAAGAAAATAAATATGTATATCTATATATATAGTATATATATCTAGATAATAATATATATATTATATATAATATAAATATTATATATATATATATATCTATATCTCTATATATATAATATAGTATATATATAATTATATAATATAGATATATATTATATATATATATATAGATATATTATAGTATAATAATATCATATATATATATATCATATATATATATATATATATATAATATTATAGATTATTATAATATCATAAATATATTATAAATATATTATATTAAATTTAATATATATAATATATATATAGATATATTATATTAATAAATATATCTATATAATATATTATATATATATATATTCGATATTATATAATAATTAATATATATAATATATATATATTATATATATATATATTATTTATTAGGCGCCTAGGGTTTTTGCTTAATTAATAATATTTTACCAATGTGTTCCCTTTGACCTATGGGAATGTGAAGAACAGAGTAGAGGCGACGACCCGAGAAAGCTGACAATGAGTTTCTATGGGTGGCGTGAGATAAACTGCTTAGTTAGACAAGTCAAAGTACTAAGTTCATGAACTCTTCTCAAAGTGCCTTTGTGAAGCTGGTTGCAGCCAGTAATCGTGAGGCATTAACGAACTGTGTGTTCGTATGTGCGTGTGCGCCTCTTTCTGTTAAAAGTGTATCATACACAAGTATATGGGGATTTTGATAGAGGCGTCTTTGAGAGAAAGGCAAGATGTCGTGGTGCTCGCCGGGAGTTTTTTATTGAGTGTGCAAAATAGTCCGGTTGGTTGGGTGAGTGTTAGGATTACTTTAGCCATGTTAAATTACTTTAGCCAAAGAGCGGCTTGTTGTCTGTTTGACATTTTTAAGAATATCTGATCTTTGATTTTGTTGCTAAACTTATGTGTACTTACCGGGATGTGTTCTGTGTCTTTGAAACAGACGGTTCTGGCAATGGAGGGGACAAAGAGTTCCCAGAGGGGTGGAGACTTTTTGGTGACTGCATACAGTCAGACATTTTACTGTTGGGGTTTTAATAGAATTGATTCATTATTTATTCGCTGTTAATAAATGTTTATTTTAATGATGCAACTCTCTCATTTTCATTACCTGTTAGAATGGAGAGAAAGAGGTGGAGAGAGAGAGAGAGAGGTGTCGGTGAGAGAGAGAGAGAGAGAGGGATTGCTTAGAGAGAGAGAGAGAGAGGAGTTGCCAAGAGAGAGAGAGAGAGAGAGAGGCTGTGTGTGTTGGTTTGCCTGACGTTCGAGCTACACGCTTACCTAATAAATAATGCGGGAATCCCCCTCCCCATTACAATACATTACATATAATTTAAATTATTCTATAATATATATATATATATATATTGATATTATAATATATATATATATATAGATATGATTAATATATATAATAGATGTTATATTGAGTAATATATCTATAGATAAAATTATATATAGATTTATAATATATAGTATATATATTATTATATATTATATATCTATATATTATATATTATATATATCATAATAATATATTATAATATTTATATATATTATATTATATAGTAGATATATATTATATAGATATAATATACGAGATATATAATATTATATATATATATATTAGATATGAGATATATTACTATAATATATCTTTATATATAATAATAATTAAAAACATAGATAAATTCAAATAAATAAAAATAAACTAAAATAAGCAATAAAGTTAACTAAACAAAAATATGTAAATAAATTTATTTTAATTTTTATTTATTTTTATTTATTTAATATTCCCTATGTTTTAAAAATATATTATATATATATCTAAATAAATATATATATTAAATATAGTTATATATATATTATAATATATAATAATATATATAATATATATATACTAGAATATATATATATATATATATAATTATGATATAATATATATATATAATATCAATATACATAATATATATATATATATTATTATATATAATATTTTAAAACATAGAAATTAAATAAATAAAAATAAATTAAAAATAAATAAATTGTAACAAAAATTGGTAAATAAATAGTTACTCAAATAATAGAAAAAAATAAAAAATAAATAAATAAAAATAATAAATCAATAAAAAAACCTTAATAAACAAATAAATAAAAGTAGTAGATAAATCAAAATAAAAAAATTAATAAAAATAAATTATTTTATAAATGTATAAGTAAATTAAAAATGAACATTTAAAAATGAGTAAAAAAAAAAAGATAAAAAGATAAATAAAAAAAAATAAAAAAATGAAAAAAAAAAATAATGAAATAAAATAAATATAATTAAATAAAAATAAGTAAGAAATAAAATAAATAATAAATAAATAAAAATAAGTCAATAAATAAAAATAAATAAATTAATTGAATTAAATAAATTTAAAATTATTAAATAAATTAAAAAAATAAATAAAAATAAGTAAATAAATAAATCAAATCAATCAATCAATCAAAATAAATAAATAATTGAATAAATAAATAAATAAATCAATCAATAAAATTCTATAGCTTAGTTTAGTTTAGTTTGTATTTATGTCATATTAGTACAATTCTCCACACAGTCCTAGTAAAGCCGCCGAAGCTGTATTAGCTTATATGGCAGGCTTCATAAACACGTCAATACAGATAAAATCAACATAAAGCACAGACATTAATACATACAATCTTAGACAATATTTAGAACTACGAAATCAAGACAAAAACACACACACCAATACATAAAGTTAGACAATATTTTAAAAACAATGGAATCCATGTAATAGCACAGATTCGACAAAATCACTACATATAAAACAATGAAATGAGAATTTAATCAACTATTGTAGAGCCTAACTAAAACACCAGACTAGAGACACTAAAACAAACAAAGTTAAAAAGTTATTATTCTGTTCGTTTATCAATGATGATTTGTGTGAACGTAAGGAATACCGCAGAGAGCCTTCAAATAAGGTAGGTGGTAGACTATCGTAGTGCAATATCATTTGATGTGGTAAAAATCTTCTCTCCACATCACAAACCAAATGAGAATGGCGAAACATACTTCCTCTTGTTTCACATGAGTGTATTTGGAGATATGGACGAAATAAAATATCGCACATCTCAGTATACTTCCCACTCAGTAAAATTCTTAAAAACTTAAAGAGATCGTATTTATAAAGACTCGTCAGCCTCAACAGCTTCAAATTATCGTACATTTCCAAAGTCCCCAACAGGGGGACATTATCATCCCATTTAACTCCTAAGATAGTTCTCAGCAAATTCCTGTTCCTGGAATTGAGTCTGGCTAGGCACTGAACCCGAAACTATCAAATGGTTGTTCAAGTATGGAAGGGCAAGAGCATAGTACAGATCTACAAGCACATGAGTAGGGACAACATCACGTATGCCAACTAGAGTTCCTGTAACTCGGCTGAAGTTTAGGGTTACATTGTTAATATGTTTAGCAAAGGACAAATTTCTTGTTATTGTTAGTCCTTAGTATTTAAATTCATTCACCCACTCTATGGCTTCTCCTGGAGTTTGGCAAGAGGATATTGGCTTTTAGATATTTCTCCAAGTCTGAGAAGAGCTTTTTGATGTTATTAAATAATCCGTCTTAGAGCATGACGTGACAACAAAGGCTGCGTCATCAGCAAATAACACAGTCTCGCCTCCAACTGCCAATGGTAAATCATTGATAAATAAATTAAAACACAATGGGCCAAGAATAGAACCATGCGGAACTCCGCAAGTAACAGGTTTAGAATCAGAGCATAGGCCATTTAAAAATACATACTGCTCCCTGTTCTGATAATAAGATTTCAAATATTCATGACACTGGCCTCTAAATCCGTAATGAGCCAGTTTCTGTAGTAGGATACTGCGTGATACAGTGTCAAAAGCTTTTCTTAAATGTAAAAAGAAACACACACTAAACATTTTCTGATGGTAAGCCGTGAGTAGAGAAGAAAACAACTTTATGATAACATGAGTTGTACTTTTCGCATGGCGGAAGCCAAACTGACATGGGCTAAGCAATGAATGTACATCGATGAAACTTTCCATTCTTATGAGCGTAAGTTTTTCAAATATCTTAGACACTGTAGGTAGGACAGATATAGGTCGATAATTGTCCAAATTTGTGCTGGATCCAGACTTGTGAACCGGAGTAACCCTAGCCTTTTTAAAAACATTTGGGTATTGTGGGACAGGAATTGATAGGTTATATAACTCAGCAAAATGTTGTGAAAATAAAAGTCCATTTTCCTTTAAAATTAGAGGTGATATATCCATAACCTTATTACCCTTATTTTTTAACCTCTTTATTACACCCAAAACTTCAAAAGAATCGGTAGGATAAAGAAAACAGGTGGCCATTATCGGTGCTGATAAAAATATATAAGGTAGAGGTTGTGCCAAATTACCAACCAGGGAAGCAGCAGCAGTAACAAAATACTCATTTGCATAATTGGCTGATTCACGTCCAGTTAATACCCGGTCAGACACCTCAGTACGCTCTAATGTAACCGTCCTCCTCTTTTCCAAAATAGAATTCAGACAAAACCAGATCATGCCTGCCTCATAAAACTTCCTCATATAGTACAGACGCTTTGATCTACGTAAAACGTTGGTTAATCTGTTTCTGTACCACATATACTGCAACTTAACTATTTTTCCTGCTAGGCATAGCTTGTACAGATTTGCTTTCTTCGCTATACACTGCTTGAGCTTAGGGGTCATCTAAGGAGCAGATTCTTTTATCTTTACTGTATATTTTGTCAGAGGAAATGCTCTTATATAAAGCTCAAATATTTTTGAGAAATAAAGATCAAATGTTTCATTCATATTAGCATTAGCAAAAGTGAAAACAAAATGAGACAGCAACATCTCAAAGGTGACCTTCCCTCTCTTATCATGAACTTCGTTAATGGGCATATGATTGGGAAATGAGTCAACAGATATCCCAACAGGGAAATGGTCAGTTATATCAATGGGAATAACAAAAGAATGTCTCACGCCCTCGCCCTGTGAGATGCAAATCTGATCCAACAGGCTAAACCTAGTGATTTGGTTTTGCGAATTAATTTTAGTTGGAATAGTTACAAGAGGGCAGAGAACCAGTTCAAACATGCCACTCACAAAATAGTCAACATAACCGTACTTATTCATATCAAAAAGGTTTATATTATGATCACCACAAATAAGAACATTTCTTAAGGAAGACGCAAAAGAAAGAGCAAAATCCTGATTTTTGACATGAGATGTGGGTGGATGATAAATATATGAAAATAAATAAAAATAAAAAAAATAAA
>NC_087206.1:94255453-94267953 GCF_015104395.2 Macrobrachium nipponense
AGCTTTATGTGATTAAATAAAATAAAAAATAAATAAATGAATGAACAAATGAATAAATAAATAAAAATGAATGAATAAAAATAAATAAATAAACAAATAAATAAATAAATAAATAAAGTTAAATAAATAGATAAATAAATGAAATTAAATATAAAAACAAACTATTAAAAATAAATAAATAAAATAAAGATATAAAAAAATCAATAAATCAGAACAAATAAATAAATTAATCAATTAAAAAATAAATAAATAAAAATAAGTAAATAAATAAAAATAAATAAAACGAATAAATAAAAAAATAAATAAAAATTAAATAAATAAATAAATAACAATAAATAAATAAATAAATTAAGATATATAAAATATTCAATATATAAATGAATAAAAATAAAAATAAATAAAAATAAATAAATAAATAAATAAATAATGAATAAATAAAAATAAAGAAATCAATCAAAATGAAATAAACAAATAAATAAAAATAAATAAGTAATGAATAAAAATAAATAAATTAATAAATAGATAAAATAAATAGATAGAAAAATAAGTAAATAAATAAATAAATAAAGATAAATAAAATAAATAGATAAAAATAAATAAATAAATTAAATATAAATAGATAAATAAAATATAGAATAATTATAATAGTTAATAATATATAAAATAAATAGATAAAATGAATCAAGAAATAAAATAAAAATAAATACATTGATAAATAAAAATAAATAAATAAACTAGATAAACAAAGTAAATAAAAAATAAATATATATATAAATAGATAAATGAAAATAATTAAACCAATAAAACGTTACTAATATTTATCTGCAATTTTTAAAGTGACTATTGAAACAGAAATTAGGTCTCAAAAGAAAATCAAATCTAACATGAATATTGCATCATAATTTTTTTTTCTTTTTCTTTTTGGTCGAGTTTTCTGATAATTTTTTCAACAAAAACTAGACATCAAAACTCTATTAAAAAAAAACCCGTCGAACTTGTGAAAAATTTAAATATTTGTTTAAAGTTTTTGTTACATTCATTTTAGGCGATAGTTTAAAAACATTTTGGGAAAAAATCAATTATAAAAAGGAAGGCGAAACTCCCAAATTTATTGTATTCAAATTAAATCATTTATTAATTTTATTTTTGTTTTAAGGTCAGTGTCCTATTTTTAGCCAGTTTTTGAAAAGTTTTTTTACACAAAAACTAGTCATCAAAAAGGGAGCCAATAAGCCCAAAGATATTGCATTTGAAATGACATATTTTTAAAGCTTTTTTTTCTCTTTCATTTTTTAAACTATTTTTTAGATAATTTTTATAATGATTAATTGAAACCGAAAACAGCACCAATGTAATGTGCTAAAATTTAAATATTTTTCAGGTATTTTCATGTTTTAAATGAAAAAAAAAAGAATAAAAATAAATAAGAATAAATGAAAATAAGTAAATAGAAATAATGAATAAAAATAAATAAATAAATAAATAAAAATAAATAAATAGCTAAATAAATAAAAATAGATAATTAATAAAGATAAGTAATCAAATAAATAGTTAAGTAAATATAAATAAATAAACAAATAAATAAATAAAAATAAATAAATAAATAAATATATAAATAAATTAAAATAAAATTATTAAAATAAATGAAAATAAATAATAAGTAATAAATAAATAAATAAATAATTCAATCAAAATAAAAAATAAATAACTAAAAAAAATAAATCAATCAAAATAAGTAAATAAATGGAAAATCTGAATAATGAATTGATAAATAATAGAAATAATAATGAATAAACTAAAAAAATAAATAAAAAAATAAATAAAAAGTAAAAATAAAAACAAACGAATAAATAAATAAATAAATAAATTGGTATATGAAAATAGATACATGAAAAAAGTAAATTGAAAATAGATAAATAAAAATAATTAAGCAAGTAAATAAAAAAATAAATAAATAAAAATAAATAAATGAAAATGAAATAAATAAATAAATGAAAATAAATAAAAAATAAAAATAAAAATAAATAAGTTAATCAAAATAAAAAAAGTTAAAATCATATAAAATCAATAAAAATAAATAAATAAAAATAAATTAATTACATAAATAAATAAAAGTAAATAAAAAACAAAATAATATGTGAATAAAGAAAAATAAATATATAATAGAGAAAAAAATTAATAAATAAATACAATGATTGAATAAAAATCAATAAAAATAAATAAAAATAAATAAATAAAAATAAATCGATAAAAAATAAATAGATAAAAATATATAGATAGATAAATAAAATAAATAAATAAAAAAAATAGATAAAAAATACAGCTAGATAAATAAACTAAATAAATAAATAAATAATAAATAAATAATAAATATAAAGATAAATAAATATAAAAATAAATAAAAGTAAATAGATAAATAAATTAAACTGATAAAAATAAAAATAAGTAAAACAACATATAAAAATAAATAAAGATAAATAAATAATAAATAAGTAATAAATAAATGAATAAATAAATAAAATAAATTAATAAAGAAATAAATAAAAATAAGTAAATACAAGTAAATAAATCAATCAAAATAAATAAACAGTTACCGTATTTGACGGCATATTGGACGCACTTTTTTTATTTTTTTTCCAAAATTTTGGCCCTCAAAAAATCGCCCTGCGTCTTAACAACGTAGGTGAAGTTCTTGGCTAATCTTCTTTTCTGACGCTCACTAACCCAGCTTACGCTCAGTACTTTTACCTACCCTAAATTCCATGTATCCTTATTTTATACTGGTATTATTGTATTATTACCGGTGCTTTAAAGATGAATTCGTAAAAAATGAAAGCAATCTAATCTGAAATTATGTGACTTACGTTTATAAATATCAGCTGATCGGCGCTATGACTTACCGGTAATGCCATCTGTTGGCGAGGAATAAAACTACGGTATGATCGTTGCTTGTCTGCCAAATTGCTTTTATTATTATTATTATTATTATTATTATTATTATTATATTATTATTATTATTATTATATTATTATTATTATTATTATTATTACTACTACCATTATTATTACTATTATTTTTCTTTCTTTTTTTTTTTTTTTTGCTCTATCACAGTCCTCCAATCGACTGGGTGGTATTTATAGTGTGGGGTCCGGGTTGCATCCATGCCTCCTTAGGAGTCCATCACTTTTCTTACTCTGTGCGCCGTTTCTAGGATCACATCTTCTGCATGAGTCCTGGAGCTACTTCAGCCTCTAGTTTTTCTAGATTCCTTTTCAGGGATCTTGGGATCGTGCCTAGTGTTCCTATGATTATGGGTACAATTTCAACTGGCATATCCCATATCCTTCTTATTTTTGTTTTTAGATCTTGATAGTTATCCATTTTTCCCTCTTATTATTATTATTATTATTTTTTTATTTTTTTATTTTTTTATTATTATTTTTTTTTTTTTTTTGCTCTATCACAGTCCTCCAATTCGACTGGGTGGTATTTATAGTGTGGGGTTCCGGGTTGCATCCTGCCTCCTTAGGAGTCCATCACTCTTCTTACTATGTGTGCCGTTTCTAGGATCACACTCTTCTGCATGAGTCCTGGAGCTACTTCAGCCTCTAGTTTTTCTAGATTCCTTTCAGGGATCTTGGGATCGTGCCTAGTGCTCCTATGATTAGGGTACGATTTCCACTGGCATATCCCTATCCTTCTTATTTCTATTTTCAGATCTTGATACTTATCCAATTTTTCCCCTCTCTTTCTCTTCAACTCTGGTGTCCCATGGTATTGCGACATCAATGAGTGATACTTTCTTCTTGACTTTGTCAATCAACATCACGTCTGGTCTGTTTGCACGTATCACCCTATCCGTTTCTGATACCATAGTCCAGAGGATCTTTGCCTGATCGTTTTCTTATCACTTCCTTCAGGTTGGTGCTCGTACCACTTATTACTGCAAGGTAGCTGATGTTTCTTGCACAGGCTCCATGGAGGGCTTTTGCTACTGAATCATGCCTCTTTTTGTACTGGTTCTGTGCAAGGTGCCGGGCATTCACTTGCTATGGTGGTTTATGGTTTCACTTTTTCGTATTCCATGCTTCCTTACCAATGATGGGAGACGATGTTATTTCCGTCTATCGTTACTTTGAAAGATATCTGGTTTTTCTAGGGCCATGATTCTTGTGCCGCAGTGTTATTATTCCTTCAGTTCCTTCTTTAGCTCTCCCCTCTGTAGCCATTGCCAATTGTCATCGCTGGCTAGTTCTTTAGTCTGTCTCATGTATTGTCCGTGCATTGGTTTGTTGTGCCAGTCCTCTGTTTCTTTCTGTCTTTCTCTGTCTCTGTATATTTCTGGGGTCTTCGTCTGCTTTATTAGTCCTTCTTCCCATGCACTCTTTAGCCACTCGTCTTCACTAGTTTTCTGGTTTTCAGATATTGCCCCAGTGCTCTGTTTTCTATGTTGACGCAGTCCTCTATACTTAGTAGTCCTCTCCCTCCTTCCTTTCGTGTTATGTATAGTCTGTCCGTATTTGCTCTTGGGTGTAGTGCTTTGTGTATTGTCATATGTTTCCTGGTTTCTGATCTATGCTGCGGAGTTCTGCCTTCGTCCATTCCACTATTCCTGCGCTGTATCTGATTACTGGCACTGCCCATGTGTTTTATGGCTTTTAATCGTATTTCCGGCGTTTGAGTTTGACTTGAGTATCGCCTTGAGTCTCTGCATATATTCTTTCCTGATCGTGTCCTTCATCTCTTGGTGTTTTATATCTCCTCCTTCCATTATTCCCCAGGCATTTGTATCCTGTCTCATCTATGTGTTTGATGTTGCTCCCATCTGGTAGCTTTATCCCTTCAGTTCTCGTTACTTTGCCTTTTTGTATGTTGACTAAGGCGCATTTTTCTATTCCAAACTCCATCCTAATGTCCCCAGATACAATCCTTACAGTCTGGATTAGGGTATCTATTTCCTTGATGCTCTTACCATACAGCTTGATGTCGTCCATGAAACATCAGATGGTTGATTTCTGTTGCCTCTTTTCTTGAGTTGGTACCCGGCATCCATCTTCTGTAGTACTTTTGTCATGGAATCATGGCTACTACGAAGAGTAGTGGGGACAGTGAGTCGCCCTGGAAGATCCCTTTCCTGATATTATTAGTATTATTATTATTATTATTATTATTATTATTATTATTATTATTATTATTATTATTATTATTATTATTATTATTATTATTATTTTATTTTTTTATTGTTTTTATTTATTTATTTATTTATTTTTTTTTTTTGGGGGGATGGGGGGGGGGGTGGTTTCATCACAGTCCTCCAATTCGACTGGTGGTATTTATATGTGTGGGGCTCCGGGTTGCATCCTGCTTCCTTAGGAGTCCATCACTCTTCTTACTATGTGCGCCGTTATTAGGATCACACTCTTCTGCATGAGTCCTGGAGCTACTTCAGCTTCTAGTTTTTCCAGATTCCTTTTCAGGGATCTTGGGATCGTGCCTAGTGTTCCTACGAGGGGGGATCCAAAAGTAACCGGAATTGTGTCATAGAATTTTATTCAGTTATTGTTACATGTTTACAGTCTTATCACCTTCAAAGTATTCTCCGTTTTAAACAATGCACTTATCCAGACGTGTTTTCCACTGTTGAAAGCAATTCTGGAACTCTTGTGAAGTTATGGCTTTTAATGACTCCGTCGTTTTCTTCTGAACCTCTTCAACGTCTGCAAAACGTTTTCCTTTGAGGGCTTTCTTCATTCGGGGGAACAAAAAGAAGTCACAGGGAGCAAGATCGGGTGAATAGGGAGGGTGGGTAAGTGGGGTCATGACATTCTTGGTCAGAAACTGTCTCACACTCAAGGCGGTGTGCGCTGGTGCATTGTCGTGATGAAGCCACCACCCTCCACTTCGCCACAGGTCGGGGCGTTTCCGTCTCACGACAATGCACCAGCGCACACCGCCTTGAGTGTGAGACAGTTTCTGACCAAGAATGGCATGACCCCACTTACCCACCCTCCCTATTCACCCGATCTTGCTCCCTGTGTCTTCTTTTTGTTCCCCTGAATGAAGAAAGCCCTCAAAGGAAAACGTTTTGCAGACGTTGAAGAGGTTCAGAAGAAAACGACGGAGTCATTAAAAGCCATAACTTCACAAGAGTTCCAGAATTGCTTTCAACAGTGGAAAACACGTCTGGATAAGTGCATTGCTTCAAATGAAGAATACTTTGAAGGTGATAAGACTGTAAACATGTAACAATAACTGAATAAAATTCTCTGACACAATTCTGGTTACTTTTGGGTCCCCCCTCGTATGATTATGTGTACAATTTCCACTAGCATATCCCATATCCTTCTTATTTCTATTTTCAGATCTTGATACTTATCATTTTTTCCCTTTCTTTCTCTTCAACTCTGGTGTCCCATGGTATTGCGACATCAATGAGTGATACTTTCTTCTTGATTTTGTCAATCAACGTCACATCTGGTCTATTTGCACGTATCACCCTATCTGTTCTGGTACCATAGTCCCAGAGGATCTTTGCCCGATCGTTTTCTATCACTCCTTCAGGCTGATTGTCGTACCACTTATTACTGCAAGGTAGCTGGTGTTTCTTGCACAGACTCCAGTGGAGGGCTTTTGCCACTGAACCATGCTTCTTTTTGTACTGGTTCTGTGCAAGTGCCTGACATTCGCTTGCTATGTGGTTTATGGTCTCATTTTTTCGTATTGCACTTCCTACATATGGGAGAGATGTTATTTCCATCTATTGTTTTTAGGGACTGACCTTGTGACGCTGTTATCATTCCTTCAGTTTCCTTCTTGAGCTCTCCCCTCTGTAGCCATTGCCATGTGTCATCGCTGGCCATTTCTTTATTGTCCGTGCATTGGTTTTTTTGTCCCATTCCTCTGTTCTGTTTGTCATTCTCCTGCCTCTGTATATTTCTGGGTCTTCGTCTACTTTTATCAGTCCTTCTTCCCATGCACTCATGAGCCACTCGTCTTCACTGGTTTTCAGATATTGCTCCAGTGCTCTGTTCTTGATGTTGAAGCAGTCCTCTATATTTAGTAGTCCTCTCCCTCCTTCCTTTCGTGATATATATACATATATAGTCCGTATTTGCTCTTGGGTGTAGTGATTTGTGTATTGTTATATGTTTCCTAGTTTTCTGATTTATGTTGCGGAGTTCTGCCTTCGTCCATTCCACTATTCCTGGCTTTTATCATATTTCCGGCGTTGAGATTTGACTTGAGTATCGCTTTGAGTCTCTTATTATTATTATTATTATTATTATTTATTATTATTATTATTATTATTATTATTATTATTTTTTTTTTTTTTTTAATATTTTATTTTTTTTTTTTTTTTTTTTTTTTTTTTGCTCTATCACAGTCCTCCAATTCGACTGGGTGGTATTTATAGTGTGGGGTTCGGGGTTGCATCCTGCCTCCTTAGGAGTCCATCACTTTTCTTACTATGTGTGCCGTTTCTAGGATCACACTCTTCTGCATGAGTCCTGGAGCTACTTCAGCCTCTAGTTTTTCTAGATTCCTTTTCAGGGATCTTGGGATCGTGCCTAGTGCTCCTATGATTATGGGTACAATTTCCACTGGCATATCCCATATTCTTCTTATTTCTATTCTCAGATCTTGATACTTATCCATTTTTTCCCTCTCTTTCTCTTCAACTCTGGTGTCCCATGGTATTGCGACATCAATGAGTGATACTTTCTTCTTGACTTTGTCAATCAACGTCACGTCTGGTCTGTTTGCACGTATCAACCTATCCGTTCTGATACCATAGTCCCAGAGGATCTTTGCCTGATCGTTTTCTATCACTCCTTCAGGTTGGTGCTCGTACCACTTATTACTGCAAGGTAGCTGATGTTTCTTGCACAGGCTCCAGTGGAGGGCTTTTGTCTGAATCATGCCTCTTTTTGTACTGGTTCTGTGCAAGTGCCGGGCATTCACTTGCTATGTGGTTTATGGTTTCATTTTTCGTATTGCACTTCCTACATTTGGGAGAGATGTTATTTCCGTCTATCATACTTTGAACATATCTGGTTCTTAGGGCCTGATCTTGTGCCGCTGTTATCATTCCTTCAGTTTCCTTCTTTAGCTCTCCCCTCTGTAGCCATTGCCAATTGTCATCGCTGGCTAGTTCTTTAGTCTGTCTCATGTATTGTCCGTGCATTGGTTTGTTGTGCCAGTCCTCTGTCTTTCTGTCTTTCTCCTGTCTCTGTATATTTCTGGGTCTTCATCTACTTTTTTATTATCCTTCTTCCCATGCACTCTTTAGCCACTCGTCTTCACTGGTTTTCAGATATTGCCCCAGTGCTCTGTTTTCGATGTTGACGCAGTCCTCTATACTTAGTAGTCCTCTCCCTCCTTCCTTTCGTGTTATGTATAGTCTGTCCGTATTTGCTCTTGGTGTAGTGCTTTGTGTATTGTCATTTGTTTTCCTGGTTTTCTGATCTATGCTGCGGAGTTCTGCCTTCGTCCATTCCACTATTCCTGCGCTGTATCTGATTACTGGCACTGCCCATGTGTTTATGGCTTTTATCATATTTCCGGCGTTGAGTTTTGACTTGAGTATCGCCTTGAGTCTCTGCATATATTCTTTTCCTGATCGTGTCCTTCATCTCTTGGTGTTTTATATCTCCTCCTTCCATTATTCCCAGGTATTTGTATCCTGTCTCATCTATGTGTTTGATGTTGCTCCCATCTGGTAGCTTTATCCCTTCAGTTCTCGTTACTTTGCGACTTTTTGTATGTTGACTAAGGCGCATTTTTCTATTCCAAACTCCATCCTGATGTCCCCAGATACAATCCTTACAGTCTGGATTAGGGAATCTATTCCTTGATGCTCTTACCATACAGCTTGATGTCGTCCATGAACATCAGATGGTTGATTTTGTTGCCTCTTTTCTTGAGTTGGTACCCGGCATCCATCTTCTGTAATACTTTTGTCATGGGAATCATGGCTACTACGAAGAGTAGTGGGGACAGTGAGTCGCCCTGGAAGATCCCTCTCCTGATATTAACCTTCTGCTAGTCTTATTCCAGAGCTTGTAAGTATTGTATTCCAGTTGCGCATTGTATTTTTGAGGGAAGCTGATGTATTTTCCTCTGCCCCATATATTTTCAGGCATTCTATTAGCCATGTGTGTGGTATCATGTCGAAGGCTTTCTTATAGTCTATCCATGCCATGCTTAGGTTGGTTTTCCTTCTCCTACTGTTCTTCATTACCATTTTGTCTATCAGGAGCTGGTCTTTTGTGCCCCTACACTTCCTTCTGCAGCCTTTCTGTTGGTGGGGGATGGTGTTTGTCTCCTCTAGGTAGTTGTATAGCCTTTCACTGATGATACCTGTTAGTAACTTCCACATTATTGGTAGGGCAGGTGATAGGCCTGTAGTTTACTGGCTATATTCCCTTACTCTTGTCTTTTTGTACTAAGGATGTTCTTCCTGTGGTCATCCATTTGGGTGCTTGGTGATTTGAGATACAATGCTGGAGTTGTTCTGCTATTCGTGGGTGTAGGGCCTTGAAGTTTTTGAGCCAGTATCCATGGACTTCATCGGGACCAGGGGCTTTCCAGTTTGGCATTTTCTTTAGTTGGTGTCTGACTGTGTCTGTCGTGATGTCTGTGAATCTTTGTTTTATTTCTCCCTGTTTCTTCTTCCTTGACTTTCCTGGAGCCATGTTGCATGTTTGTTGTGTGATACCGGATTACTCCATATGTTTTCCCAGAGTCTCTTACTTGGTTCGGCTTCAGGAATTTTCTGGGTGGTTGTCTTCCCCTCTTAGTTGGCTGTATAGTCTTTTCTGGTTGGTTCCGAATAGTTTGTTCTGTTGGTATCCCTTATTCCTGTTCATGTACCGTTGGATCTTGTGTGCTTTGGCCGCCTTAAGCCTCTGTTTTACATCTTCTATTGTTGTTTTAGTCCCCTCTCTTGTACTTTGTATTTCTCGTTGAGTTCCTCCCCTTGTTTTCTTGCTTCTTAGCCTTTTTTATTTTTTCTGCCATCTCTTTCAGTTTACTCAAGTCAGATCTCATCACCATGATTTGCTTTTCCAGGCGCCTTTTCCAAGGAGGTTGCTGTTTTGGTTTCTGTTGGGTTGGTTGTGCTGGTGGTGTTGGTGTTCGAATTCCCATCCGTTCTGCTACTAATCTTACTCCTGCATATGTCAAGTTATTTGTTTCTGTGATACTGGTGGTCTATATTATGCCCAGTATTTCATTGACCTCACTTGTTTTCTCCCTCAATTTCTTGGTGTTGTAGGCTTTCATGGAGGGGATCTTTGTTCTCTCTGTATCTGGCTCCATCCATTGTCTAATCTTTCCTACCCATTCCGTCCTCTCTGTTACTTCGTCGGTGTTTCTTCGTGTGTCGTTGTTTGATACTTCATCCTCCCTGTCGTCTTCTGTGGCATCGTCTCTCAGTTCGTCTTCGTGTAATTCGTTGTCGTGTGACATTTCCCTTTCCAGTTCTTCTCTTTCTGTTGGGGAGAGCCAGTTCTTTTTCTTTATGTTCCTTACTTGGTCTGCCAGCCTCAGGAACATAGCTGCTATTGAGATGTCTTGTGTATGCTTATTGCTTGCCTGTGCTGCCAAATTGCTTTTATACAGCTATGTTCCTGCTTGTGTAATGTACGAGCTAGACTGTTATCAACAATATATGCTTAATGTTCATCTCGTAAACAAAGCTAAAGAGAGTACTATAATTATTGAAGTCAGTTGCTTACTTGACAAAATAATAATATGACCGAATTATTATGGTCCTACAGATGACTGTTATTTATATGAAACAAATAAATATTTGTATTAAATAAATGCAAAGGGTATAGAATTAATAAAAAATATTTATTAAACATATCGAGATGATGTATAATACGGGTCAATAGTAGCCTACTGCTATACTAGTCTAGACATTAATTAGGGTGTGTTTGTCAGGAGGAAACCACCCACTAAAATATCTGGTATTGCCATCACAGCATTCTATGATATGCAGTGCTATTGTACTCCCCCTCCCCCTCCCCACTCGATGTGGGGTGTCTGTCAGGGGGTAACCACCCACAAAATGTCTGGGTTTACCACCACAGTCCACTGGGATGTGCAGTGCTATTGTAATAAAAATTTTACTTGGTATCTTCGATAATGGATGCAGATCCTGTCTCCCCCTTCCCCTCCCCCTCCCAACTAATTGTGGGGTGTCTCTCGGGAGGGAGGGGGGTAACCACCCACTAAAATGTCTGGCATTACCATCACAGCATTCTAGGATATGAAGTGCTATTGTAGTACAAATTTTACTTGGTATCTCCAATGTTGGATGCAAATCCTGTCTCCACCTTCCCACTCGTTGTGGGGCGTCTGTTAAGGGGTAACCACCCACTAAAATGTCTGTCATTAACACCACAGTACTCTAGGATGTGCAGTGCTATTGTAGTGTAAATTTTACCTGGTATCCCATAAGTTGGATCTAGATCTAATTCCCCGTTTTCAGTACGTCTTTCAGGGGAACCCACCCTTCAGTATGTCTGTCACTGGTCATTCTATAATCAGGAGAGTTTGCAGATATATTATATATTAGTTTCATCTGGTATCTTATATACTGGATGTAGATCCAAAATCTAACAAGCAATTAGTGGTGATTGTTAAGTAAGCCACCCATATATTTTCGGCAGACGGTCAGTTTCACAGTTTAGAAGTCTACTCCTAAATACCGGTAGGGGTTACAGTCGGTATCTCGTTCGTTGTATCTCAATAGTCCGGACTTCGGGACTATTATGGGGATTTTTTTTACAAGTTTTCAGCTTCGCCTTTATTGTAAAACTAAGAGTTAGTTGTGCTAATTTCTATCCTCTTTCTTTCTCAATACGTCTCTTTTTAATTTCTTTATTGCTTTATCATTTTTTAGTTACATTAGAATTACGATATACAAAATTTCCTCTCACAGAAAGAAGGAAAAATAATGAAAACTCAAAGAAAACTTCTTGATTTTCAAGTCGCTATTAAACGAACACAGTCGAGCCATAAAATGGTTCCAGGCCAGTGGTTTTATACTCGGAGACTGGGAGATTTTCATCTGTCAGAATCCCAAAGAAGAACCATTCAATAACAATTTTTTCTCTGTACTGGTGCGGGTACGGCCCGCCCGTCGTGAGTGCCTTTCATTACTCAGGTACAATCACCTTTACTTCCACGGGACCTGTTCCCTATATTCAATCAGTAACAAGCCAATAAGTATGTTTGCACCACATGATCTCTCTCTCTCTCTCTCTCTCTCTCTCTCTCTCTCTCTCTCTCTCTCTCTCTCTCTCTCCTACCCATTTTTTTTCTTTTGTGATCCGGATCTGCTTTCGTCGCCATGAAACGTAATACTCTGTCATTGATTACCGGCTGCACCTTGTTCGTTATTTCCTTGTGAGTGAAATTCAGTAATGATACCTTTGCGGCCGATAACAGAAATGGAAAGTGACGCAACGACTAATTATTTCGCTCATTTG
>NC_087206.1:94272953-94280453 GCF_015104395.2 Macrobrachium nipponense
GAAAGCAAACCGCAATTCTTTTGCTCTATGATAAAGAGGGATATATATTTCTATCAGTGATAATAAGAATTTTGCAAATATGTTTGTTGTCTTTTCAATATCATAAAAACTCCAAAAAACCTCAATTGAAATATAGCTAATGCAAAATAGAAACCATTTTATCGCTGGTATTTCATACAAACAATGCAAGAGTGTTAAAATTAAAATAAGTCATCATATCGGGTCTACAGCTAAGATAACAGTGTTATCCTGTGAGAAGAAAACATCTGGTATTTGTCGTAAAGGAAAAAGGAAATTAAGTTTTAATATAGCGAGACTTTTGCCAAAGTGTTAGAGAACATGTAGCTTTCTATATTTCTGTTTTTCTCCTCTTTCTTGTGATTTTTAAGTTATTTCATCCCTTTTAATTTTAGCGCTTCCTTCCTAATTTTAACATTGCCTTATTTTGAAATGTTATATACTCTGTAGTTTATCTTGTTCATTGACTCTATTTTTGAAACTCATTACACATAACGTAAAATCGTGGAAGTGTAGGTGTTAGAAAGAAGAACATTTAGGGAAATCATCTTGATTACGGGGAGCTTTTATAAGCAAAGTGGATGGAAAACTTCCATTTGCCGCCAGAGAGGCATTCACATGTACGTATGACATGAATCTCAACTGGCATTTTATAGTAACAGATAGGTACTCTTATTAGTTTGGTAATCTTATAAAATATCCTGTTCTTGTAGACTATTTGACCCATAATATTATATTTTCCAAGTCTGGGATGAGGACACCAATCATTTGTGTTCTATGCAATGCCAAAGAAATTATTTTTTTTTGTTTTGTTTTGTAGCATTTATAGTTCCGCTAAAGAGGCTGGTCCGCTTTCAGAGACAGACCTCCATATTTTACATGTGAATTGCTACCATAATTCTTAATTAATCAGACCTTTCGTCAGGTTTTATGGCTCTAAAATGAAAACGGTATAAATGCGGATATATAGTTTTATGAATGTGTTTGTAGGTGAATTTTTTTTATTACTCATATTACCGAATTGGCTTTTCGTAGTTTATAACTTATAGCTATCACTGTTAGCAATATAATCAAACAATCAGATTTTACTCACGCACACATACACGCACATATCTATCTATATATATATATATATATATATATATATATATATATATATATATATATATATATATATATATATATATATCTTACACCCTTTTATCAAAACTACACAAATTGCAAACCCTTACCTGTTGTCGATGGTGCCCTCTGTCTGCAAACATGTCATTAGGCTATTAAGGTCATGTAAATACAAAAATATACTATTTATTACCCAAAGCAGATGGCTATAAAATAGAACAAAAAGATTAATAAGTCATAGTGATAAAAACCCAAATCTGCCCACAAAGAAAACTAGTAAGTTATCATTCTACCCTTCTGGCTAAGAATTCACTCCCAGACCCAGAATGTCAATCGTTTCATTGTATTAGTCAGGATAGAGAATCCAGTCTCTAATATCATGGAATAGAACCCATCTGTAATAAAGATGCATAAGATAATATTGGATAAAAGATACACTTCACACATCACTCTTTTCAAAAGTAATATTAAATAAAAGAATGTATTTCACACTTTTCTCTTTTCAAAGGCAACGGTTTTCTAAGATGGGATTTTTCTCCCGACACTCGGCATTTACCAAACCGACCTCTTTCTTCTCACAAAAGGGATGTGGCTCTCGCAAGTGCCTTGGTCGATTAGACCTGTAACATCCGTACAAACGAATGTACATACTCGACACACCCCAAACTGCCTTGACAACAGGACGAGCAGTCTCCAGATTAAAATGCTTACGTATCAGATTCCTTAATTCAAGAAGGCTGCCCCTACAACTCATTCTGTCTCCAAGCATGAAATGATATGCAATTCACTAACACATTACACACTTGTTAAGATGGCTCGGACACCTATGTCTTTTGTGCAATCCTGTCGCACACCACATAAACAACTAATGCACAATGTATCAATTTACCACATGACTTAGGGCTACCTCCATTGCTGGAGCCCTTGTGCTTCGCCAAATGCACATAAGTTTAAGAACTCCTAGCGCACAAATTGTGATCAGTATAGCACCTAACATGATCATTACTATTGGTATTGTGTAACGCTCATTGAAGAAAAATTCGTCTTCCTCACTATCCTCCAGCGGCGGGACTGTAACGGTCTCCACTGTAGGCGGAATTCGAACCGCCTCATGGTTTCCATGTAAGTGTTTATGAAACACTTTTGTGGACGAGTTGTAGACACAGGTCGAGTGCGTAAACCAACTCGAAACAACTCAGCACGCACCATTATTCAGCGTCTGCTACCCTCGTGAGTGTATGCAACACCCTCTCGTCGTGAAACTGTAGATTCGACGTTTCCTGCTGAAGGAAACGTGGTCACCACCCCGTTGTCAAGGAAATATCCCGTGACTTCCATGCAAGTGCTACTCGTACCCTCCTCATCGAAGATTGTAGACTCCTGATTTATCCTAGAACGTATCCTGCGACGATATATTGAAGACATCTCATCCTTTGCAAAGGCAGTCCATAGAAACGCCATTCGTGTGTAGACTTGACTCGACCTCTGGTACTGTAGAACGAAGTCGTTTCCATCGCCACCATCACATAGAGTTGGGAATTCTCTAAAGTCATTGTGTGTCCGTATTAAAAAGGTCTACATGGTCATAAAATAACTAAAGTTTTGCTTTACCCCACAAATCCGTCATTAATTAATATACTCAATCTACTAGTCAAATATTAAAAATTCCTCACTAAACAAAATATAATCTTTACTCACTGAATCCTCACAAATAATCCCATATCTGACAAACACACTATCAAAAGAGAACCCATAATGTCTAACAGCAAAAACCCCTTTTATTGTTTATATAACTAACCTCCATAAAATATAATGCCGAACACCCCTTCTATCTAATTCACATACCCCGACAAATTATATCTCCTATCTTAAATAGAAATGCTATTTAGAGCTTAACCCCTATTACAACATCTCTCGTAAGAAAAGAAAAAAAAGAAAAAAAAGAAAAAAGTGAACGTTCCCCGATTATACAGCGCATATAAGAGAAAAAGAAACATATAATTCAATATCTTTCCCAAATCGAATGTGTACCGTTACAGAATTTGCTACCGCAACAATCCCATCGACCAGAAACGACCGGAAAAGAATCCCCTTACATGATACATACCCGTGAAATGCCATAATCAACATCTACGAGAATAGTGCAAATCCCGGAGTAATCAACTCCAAAGGGAAAAATCTACAACCGGATTCGTTACAGCATCATTAGCAAAAAATTCACCTGTGAACACCTCAGGTGCTTCGAATTGTAGCATAGTCAGACTCGCAACTTCAGAAACTCATGATTCTCAGTTACTGAAACCACATCAGCACATTTCACAAAATTATCTCCAGGATATGACTAAGGTGCTCAAAAAATTGTCTCAAAGACATAACTCTCCCAAACGATACTACCCAGTTATATAAAAAAAATTATCACCTATTCAGGATAAAAAAACTACGGTAAACTCACAATTCCATAATTATATACCACCAAGAAAAAAGAAAAGTCACCCCCAAGGATTAATGCCATCTCCTTATATATATATATATATATATCTATATATATATATATATATATATATATATATATATATGTAAGTCACATCTTAATAATAATACCACTCCAGTGATAAAAATATTTCCTCCATTTAATAATAACTCCACACACAAAAAATCATCCCCCTCCCCCCCAAAAAAAATTGTCCTTAAAATCAACTCCCCACGACATTACCCGAATTATATAAAACCCCAATATCATCTATTCGGCTCGTGAAACCACATTCATTCATATATCATAGACACAGGAATAATCACATGTTTATCATCACGTTTCTCAGCTAAAAAACAAAATTTGTCGTATTTCAACAACTTCCACATAAAACATTAACCCCAAAATCTTACGCCAAAATGCCACAGATTTGCGCATAATAAGAGAAAAACAGTAGAAGGAAATAAAAGAGAGAGAGAAAAAAAAGTAAAAGAATTCCGCCACCATATTGCAAAAAAAAAAAAAAAAAACAGACAGCAAGAAAAAAAAGAAAAAAAATGCAATTGCGCGACTATATATTAATCACCACAACAAATTCTTTTAAATTTCGAGATATGTGTTAACCTCGAGCGACCTGTTTTTTTCCTCTAAGACTATAAATCTGTTTCCAATTTTCTCTTCAATGACTTTAAAAGGACCTTCAAACTTCGGGCCTAATTTGTAGTTTAGTTCACTTCTCACGTTATGTTTTAAAAATACCTTGTCTCCGACATTGATCTTGGGATCAGATGTTTTACTATTACTCTTCTGTACCATATCTCTGGTTGTGGATTCGAGATTACGGCTGAGACAAGCATGTCACTCTCTTCCTGTGGACACCAACGCCTTGATCGTATCCTCCCCATGATGAGGTATAGTTAACAAATCAAATGTACCTCGTGCTGGACAACTAAACAAAACCTCAAATGGGGACATTTTAATGAAATCACTAACCATAGTGTTAATACTATGTCTAACAACATTAACATATCTGTCCCAATTCTTATCATTACCACCTAAAGTATTCCTGAGAGCCTTGAGCACTTTCCTGTTTGCTCGTTCGCACAACCCATTAGCCTCGGATCTGTATGGAATACTTGTTACTTTCTGTATCCCCATGACTTCAGGTAAACATTCCAAGGTTTTGTTCACTAATTCTCTACCATTGTCGGTTAATAGAACTTCTTGTGAGCCACATCTTCAAATGATACCATTGAAAAACTCTATGGCTACTTCTTTGGCCGTTTTATGCTTAAGTGGGAAAATTTCTACTATCCTTGTAAGTTCTATTATCACTAACAAGTACTTGTTCACATACCTAGACTCACAAAAAATCCCCAGGATATCCATATGTATTCGCTGAAAAGGTCTACTCGGTATAGGATACGATCCTAATTTGCATGAAGTTGTCCTTGCAGGCTTACATGCGTTGCACACCGTACAATTCCTTACAACTTTTTCCACATCTTTTCCCATGTTTTTCCAAATGTATTTAGCACGAACCTCATCATATGTTTTTTCTATTCCCAAGTGTGGACTACCAAACCTGCAATGAACTATATCCAAAACCACTGGAATTAGGACTTTCGGAATTACGATCTGTGTCATATCTCCTTTACTTTCACTGGTTTTCAACTTATATTTAATTTTCATAACCAATAGATTACCTTCTAACTCCAAACCCGAAAAAGGCAACTTATAACGTTTCCTAACTAATTCCCCTCTTAGAAACGCTTTTGCATCTGCTAGAATCTCGTCTTCATCTTGCCTTTGCTCTATGAGAGGTATATCCCATTGTATGGTTTTGCTAGTGACTTGCGCGACTTGGAAACCTTCCGTGTCATGAAAACTCCTACTGAGAGCATATGCAACTACGTTAAATTTGACCTCTATATATTTGAGCTTTGCATCAAAATCTCTGATAGTTAAAAACCATCGAGCTCTTTTAGGCGACAAATTGGGTTTATTAAAAAGATCTAATAATGGCTTGCGGTCTGTAAGAACTTCTAATTTATTCCCCATCAGTAACATTTTAAAATGAACTAAGCTCGACACTATTGCAAAGGCTTCTTTATCTATGGTGGCCATGGATCTCTCGTTGCTGCCCTTTGTCCTGAACTTCCTGCTATAAAAAGCTATGGGATGGAATTTCCCATTGAACTTTTGCATAAGGCAAGCACCTATACCTTCCTGGCTTGTATCAGTCACTAATGTAAAAGGTTCCCTAAAATCTGGAAACTTCAAAAAAGGGGGATTCATTAACGCGTCCTTGAGCTTTTGAAAACACTCCGCCTGGGGTTCCTTCCATTGAAATTTAACGTCTTCCTGCAAT
Source organism: Macrobrachium nipponense (assembly GCF_015104395.2). Taxonomy (NCBI): domain Eukaryota; kingdom Metazoa; phylum Arthropoda; class Malacostraca; order Decapoda; family Palaemonidae; genus Macrobrachium; species Macrobrachium nipponense. The sequence goes on from NC_087206.1 coordinate 94,278,935, forward strand.
ACATCAGTTAGGGGAGCTGCTATATTAGAGAACTCTTTCACAAACCTCCTGAAGAAACCGGCAAAACCCAGGAATGACTTAATCTCTTTCTTTGATCTGGGGGTGCGAAAATTCGCTATTGCTTTGACTTTATCATCATTTATTCTAACCCCTTCCTTGGATATGACGTGGCCTAGATATGTGATCTGCTTTTTCAAGAACGAACACTTGGCTAGCTTAATTTTCAACCCTGCTAATCTAAGCCTCCTAAGTACATCTGTATGCACTTCCAGGTGTTGCGCGATCGTGTCTGTTGCAACCAGGATGTCATCCATATACACAAAAAAATTTTTGCCCAATAATCCATGCAAAACTGTGTTCACCAACCTGGTAAAGGTTATTGGACTGCCCAATAAACCGAAAGGCATTCGCGTAAATTCATAATGTCCTTTGGGCACTGAAAAAGCGGTATATTCCTTGCTACTTTCACTAAGAGGGACCTGTAAAAAACCCTGCGCCAAATCAATTGAGCTATAAATATCATGTCCCCCAATTTCAACAAAAAGATCTGGTATACATGCGACTGGGTAGCGGTCAGGGATCATCTTTTCATTTAAACGTCTAAAATCGACGCATGCACGGACAGAACCATCTTTCTTAGGCACCGCTAACAAGGGAAAGTTGTAAGGAGACGCGCTAGGTCTAATGATTCCTTCTTGTTCCCATCTATTAACCTCTTTCTCTACCTATTCTCTGACTTTGAAAGGTTTGCGATATTCAGGAATATAAATAGGTTTTGTGCCACTCTCCAAATTTACCTTATGCTCTAACACATTAGTCAACCTCAATTTATCACCTTGTAAGGCTACCATATCCCCAAATTCCGCCAAGAGCTCGCTTATCGCTTCAACGTGTTCGCCATAATCCGCATTAGCTAAATGTTCTCTAAATATTCGTTCCCTTGATTGCATTTCAGCCTCCGAAAACTCAGGTTTCCCCTCTACGATAACCACTGAACCACTATCACAACTCCAATCTTGGAAATCCAATATATATGTATTCTTCTGGTATCTCCTAACTGTATCATTACAGTTTAGTAGTTCTAACCAAGTAAACCCATCCTTGGATACACTGTTCACCGATGCCGTGCTAACAACCCCTCCAAGCTTCTCGCTATTTTCAATAACACACACATCTGTGGGGTTTCTCATTTCCTTCAATTCAACTTGTACCATAGTCTTCGAACCAGGTAGTAACATAATATCTTCAGATAAAACACCTCTATATTTGTGGTTAGTACCTCCCCTTTCCACAACCTCATACGCATTACCACCCTCAGTATCATCCCCATCATTGTTAGTATCAGAAATAGCATCAATATTAGTATCAACATCACCATCCAAAGTATCATGACCACCATTGTCATCACCGTGAACTCTGATAGAACCCCCGTAATAATTTCCCATATCAGTAACGTGGATTTTAATATCACCTTTTTCCGTAACCCTCGTATCACCGCCATTAATATCACCGAGCACAT
>NC_087206.1:94287953-94290453 GCF_015104395.2 Macrobrachium nipponense
AGGATGAGCAAAATGAAAGGTAAATGTTTTTATTTTTTCTTTATTTTCTGTGCAGAGAGTAATAATAAGGGCAAATACTTTTGCATTTTAAACAAGGGCACATGTTGCCCTTAGCTTAGCTTCCCAACTGCGACCTTGAAACACTTGTGATTCATTCCTCCAGTAGACAACCAGTGTGCAGGCCTAATTCTCAGGTGTTTTAAATCCGTGAAATCGAGGGTCTTAGGTTCGTGACAAAATTCTTTCTTTTATTTACAAAGCCGTATTTGCGTAAGTTTCCGCATTTACGATATTCATTTGCCACATTTTTTTCACATTGAATTTCCGTGGAATTCATGACCAGATTCTTTCTTTTATTTTACAAACCCGTACTGGCGTTGAGTTTCTGCCTTTACGACATTCATTTGCCACACTTTCACACTGAATTTCTGTGGAATTCGTGACCAGATTCTTTTATTTTTATTTTACGAGCTGTACTCGTGTTCAGGTTCTGCGTGTACGAAATTTATTGCCAAATCCATTACCGGCGTCGAGTTCTCCGCCGAACTGTAAATTCCAGAGATTCTACGGCGTGAGGTTTCCACCATTCTATGCACCAGTAGTAACTGTATTTGCAGGGATGTTACAGTCATCTTGCCAAGGTTCTGCGTTGAGTATTTCTGCATACCTCTGGCGACATTTGCAGTTTTGCAATTGCCTTCCATCCTATTATTCTCAGGCTAGGCTACTAGCGTTTTACTACTGAGGAGATGGCCAGTAACGCAGCACTGGAGGAGGAGGCTAAGGCATTCACAGAAGCCGGAAGAGCCCTGCGGCTCAACTGATCAATGGTGTGAATGATAAGCTGAAAGAAGCAGCCCAAGAGAGAGCAGCCGAAAGGGAGAAGGAGAGAGAGGCACAAAAGAGGAGAGAAGCAGCTGAAAGAGAAGTACAAGAGAAAAGAAAAGCAGCTGAAAGAGCATTCCAAGCAGCTGAGAGGGAAGCACAAGAGAGAAGAGAAGCAGCTGAAAGACCATTCCAAGCAGCCGAAAGGGAGAAAGAAAGAGCACATCAACTGGCTATGGCAGTCCAGAGTGCCACTCTGGCACCAACGAGTGCCACGCCTCCTGTGCCCCCTCCTTCACACTTGCACCTCCACAGCATGGGTGCCCTCATTAGGACTTGGGACGATAACAAACCCGACACCTGGCTTGATCATGTCGAGCAGTTGTTCGAGAACTTCAATCCAACCCCTCAGGAAGTGGCCCTCTTCCTTTGCAAAGGGTGGACTGCATTTGAGGCCCTTTCCCTGAATGAGCGACAAGACCTCGCCCTCGTCCAAGAGGCAATCCTCGGGGCTTACGAATTGACCTCAGACTGGTGGAGGCAGAAATAGAGGACTATGCCCAAGGAGGCTAACCAAACATGGACAGAGTGGGCAGGCAAGAAGACACTGGCCCTCCATAGGTGGACAAAGGCCTCCAACGCAACATCTGTTGAGGAGGTCTTAGAACTATTTCAATTAGAGGGCTTCCTGTCCTACACTCCCCCTGATCTTGCTACCCACTTGGTGGACAAGGCCCTTAAGACTATTTTGGAGTGTTGTAAACGGGCAGTGGCCTATGACACCCACCATCCATTACAGAGTTCTTTAAAGAAGAAAATACGCCCTGCTCTCCCTCTTACTCCTGCTGCCACCTCTCAGCCTACCCATCACCCCAATATTCCTCCACGGAAACCTGTGTATGGGCGTTGCAATAAGCCAGGTCACACCACGGAGCAGTGCCTCTCAAAGGTGGATCCTCCTCTGCAAGCTGCTGCCACTCCTCCTAATGGACTACCCAATCATTATAATAACAAGGACAACGGCCAATGGAACAGAAACAATAGACCCAGGCCTGACTATAGCAAGAGTTTCTGTGACTCATGCAAAGTGCATGGGCACACTGCTGCCTGGGCAGGATGCCCCAAGAAAGCTCCTGTTTCTGCCATTGCTATGGCCTTGACGAATCTGTCAGCTCTAGGCCCTCCTGCTCAGGAACCCATATTTGTCGCACCTCCCAGAGGTTGCTATCCTGCCCACCAGGTCCGAGCTTTTGACGACACTGGTGCGCAAGTATCCATCATCCGAGAGGATAAAATTCCTTGCAGAGCTCAGGTTGATAGGCATCAATTCATCATGATAGAGAGCCTCAACCACATCAAGATGTTCTTACCTACTGTCCGGTTGAGAGTCACATGACCTCACCGTTCTAAGATATGTACCAAGGCAGTAGCAACCTATATACCAGGAGGTTATGATGCCTTGCTAGGACAAGATTTTAAGTCTCCTCCTACCTTTATACCGTATCAGGGCCCATGCCATCACATAGCTCCAGACCCGTTCCAATGGCTTCCAAAAACTACCTCTGCACAGCCAGTGCCACTTGAAGGTGCCAGGCAGTGCCAGGCTCCATCTCTCATGGAGGTTGAGCCACGTTCAAGTCCTTCCATTAAGCCAGGGACGGCCTGAGTGCCAGTG
>NC_087206.1:94295453-94330453 GCF_015104395.2 Macrobrachium nipponense
ACTCATAGCATTGCCTACCCTCCAGCTCTCTCCACACACTTATTAAGTTTCTTTTGTATCACCATATGTAGTAAAATTACATGGAGAGTTTCTATTCTTATAAAAACCAAAATAAAACTTTTTTTTTTTACATTCAGCAAATATTAATAAAATTCATACAAGTTATACAAGGATTGGTTTAGAATTTCCTCCATTCGAAAAATATATAATGATACAATGAAATTTCTGGTGTAATTTTGTACACGATATGCTACACGATTTATTTTGTAATCTGATTTAATTGCTGCGGAATATTCTGCGCGTAGATATATTTTACTTGTTATACCGTACTTTGTTCGAGTCTTTTATTACTTTCAGTTACAGAGACTCGTATAATGGATTAAACAGTTTGCAAGTTAAAACGACAAAGCAGCCTTTGCCTTTTGAATTTCAGGTTCGCAGTTTGTTGTATCATACTTCAAACATATTTCACGTTCGTTTATTAAAATAATTAATTTAAGCTACGAAGCTTTGGTCTTTGAGAAACTCTATTTAAATATTATGTAACTGAATTTTTGGTTTTTAATTACTTTTCACGAGCTTCAGCTCAAACAAATTCTTAAATTTAATCTTTTTCTCCTCTATTTACAAATATAAAATTAATGTAAATTATATCACGAAATAGAGTGGAATTATAGATGATTTCGGATTGTAAAGATGGAAGACGTAATTGGAAACAATAAAGGCATCGGAGTCTATCTTCATAGAAACTGGGCTCCTCCTTTTTCTATATATATATATATATATATATATATATATATATATATATATATATATATATATATATATATATATATATATGTATCTATATATATATATATATATATATATATATATATATCTATATATATATATATATATATATATATATATATATTATATATATATATATATATATATATATATATATATATATATATATATATATATATATATATATATAGTATATATATATATATATATATATATATATATATATATATATATATATATATATATATATATATATATATATATATGTATATATATATATATATATATATATATATATAGTATATATATATATATATATATATATATATATATATATATATATATATATATTATATATATTATATATATATATATATATATATGTTCATTAAGCTACCTATGTCCCTTAATGTATAATTCGATCTACCTCGGTAGTAATATATTTTCATATAAGTTAACCGAAGGGGAATCTTTTAGTTGATAAGAAATTATCGGTTCATTGGCTCATACCGTTGAACCAAGAATTTAGGACGTGCAGTGACGCTCTTTACCCACAAGGGCCATCACGTGATTGCCTTGTGGGTAAAGAGCGCCATTGTACGTCCTGAATTCTTGGTTCAATGGTTCGAGCCCACGAACCGATGAATTTCTTATTTCTATATACATATATATATATATATATATATATATATATATATATATATATATATATATATATATATATATATATATATATATATATATATGTTTATGTGTGTGTGTGTGTGTGTGTGTATGTAGTATGCATGAATCAACAGCACGTCAATACCCACAAACTGGAGCCACTTTCAGACGTGTTCAAAATACAGCTGAGGAACGAAATCGTTTTCCTTTGTCTCGCAAAATAAGTAGAGGATCTAAGTTTACTATTAAAGAGAGAGAGAAAAAAAAAACCTGGATTTGCGACCGAACAGATTTATAGACCTTTGTAGCAGTGAAATTCCATGAGTGATTATCATTTCTTTTGTGTATTTTGTTGGCTACAATAATTATTAATATGAATTTCATCACGATCATGTTCATTAATGTTAACAATTGTAAGAAATATTACTAAATGGGTAACTTGTTAGGTGCCTCCATTTTGTTTGATAAAGGACTATTCTAAAAAAAAAAGGAGGCGGGTGTGGGGAACCTACTGGTAAAATTAAAAGGTACTATGTTTTTACGACAAAGCTATCAGGGTAAATAACACAGTGAAAAATTGCCAGTGCAATCTCAAATGAAGCGTCCAATCTCCATGAATCTCCGAAGCACCTGGGCACCAATTCCAGCAGACGAGGAATCACTGATTTATAGGCTGCGTTGTCATTTGCAACACGCGTTGCTACAGGCACTCTCTGCTCTGCTCTTGATATGTCTCAAGGCACATATTACGGTGGTTGGAAGACTGGAACTCAGGTTGAATACCGTAATACACTGGAGAGAGAGAGAGAGAGAGAGAGAGATATTAAAATTTATGAACCAATTGAGATTCACGGATGGCCAAGTTGTCATGCAAGACAATTTGTGATTAACGCTTTTTCTCTATTGAAATTAGAAAGCAAAAATTTATCATAAATCTATTATAACTTGTTATTAACACCTGAAGGGCAAAAGAAAGTACTTGGTATTTATGTCTAACAAGCATTACAGAACTGGAGTGAAAAAGGACATTCTATTTACTTGCCTTTCAGACTTGACTTTCTTTTGATGACTCGGTCAGTATTTCAATACAGTTACTATAGCTACCACCATTAATTATTCCTTGTCAAGTTCACAGAAACGTATAATACTGTTATGTAAATTTACCATTGCACGAGTGATCACGAATGCAGTCCATATCATCCCCTAATAACCTTCGTCCATCTCCCGGATACATCAAGGAAGTTCCCATTAGCCCAGACCCATTTCCAATGTCTCGAAATTACCCCGAACTTCGCCAAACTCGCAACTCGCCCCGGTCTTAACTCGATGGAGTTACGGACGCTTTATGACTCGATGCTATATAGACCCTTAGATGCTAACTGGATAGCTGCAACAAACGCTTTCCTCTAATGAACGAAAACCATTGCGAAGTTCCTCAAGTGTCGAACTATAATGAACATTTTATCGGCACAAATATGAAAGCATAGAACATATTCCAAAAACAGTCACAAAACATCGCATATCCTCTTCATCTATTTTACACATTGAGAGGCGGATGTGACATCTGGAAACTGTTGCTGATCAAAGCTCTATTCCACGAATGTGTGAGTTTTTATATCTATTTGTCATTTTCGACGCGAACTTGACAATTGAATAGTAGCTCCGTTTAGACGATGCCTGTGTCTACCTAATGTTGAGGATCCTCCATACTTATTCTTATGAAGAGACACCGATCTCGACAACGAAACAGAATAATACGATGTATAAATCTTCCATACCTTTAAGTAAGGTGTAGATATTTATGTCTTGTATTTAGGACAATTCGTTATACGCCTGCTAATTGCATATATGTATTTATATATTCATTATCATAGTAAAAGATTCTCTCTCTCTCTCTCTCTCTCTCTCTCTCTCTCTCTCTCTCTCTCTCTCTCTCTCTCTCATCGACGGTTTCTTTTTCATACTGTGTAGAATCATAATTCTGCTGTCTTGATAGGTATTAAGGTAAAGAATATATTATCTTTTCACTCGAAGTCTCATTTCAGCACCCTTTGCACTTCTTTTCAAAATAGTTGAAATTCGTAGAGTATTTTTTCATGCAGATAATATTTCCATAAGTCAGATAAGAGAAAATGGTACTTTTTATTCCTGACTGCAAGTTAACTGAAAAATGTCTTTAATGCTTAAATTCTTTATTCTCATTATTCCATTTTTACAATTCTCTTTTTTTTTTCTCGTGCATTCTTGTCTATACTAGCACCGTAGTAGACTTTTTTTTTCCATCTCAGGACTTTTTATTTATTAATGACTTTGGGAGCCAACTTTTACATTATCTATCTCTAAATTTGAAACGAAAAAGACCCTGTTTAGCAGCTTTTTTCAGCCTTGTTGGATCTGCCATAAGAAATAGGAATTCTTTTCTGTGTGCCGAATAAAATGTCTTTACTCCGGCAAGACCGGTTTTACCTCCTTCCTTAATCATCATGGTGGAATATTAAAAAGTAAATTTCCAAGATTTATTGAGTGGTAGTTATCTAGCGCTATATATACAGAGAAAATTTAACGATTAGAAAATAAAACCAAATCCACTATTCTTAGTTTAAAATATAGCTAAACACTTTCCCTGGTCAAAGGGAAGAAAGGAGAGAGGTGACAGAAGTACTGCACACAAACACAGACACTCACACGCAAGCCCACAAACATACACATAAATGAACCACGAAAATATGGAACGTGACGAATACATAGATGAAGGCATAATATATATATATATATATATATATCTATATATATATATATATATATATATATATATATATATATATATATATATATATATGAAATTTACATCATTCTCTAAAAAAGAAGAAAAATATGGTAACTAAAAAATACAAACGAGAAATCTTTCTGTGTTCCGAAAAAATTGCTTTTGGAGTATCGTGGGAAAGCAATCTCCGCTTGCAGTAATCTGACAGCAGATGATAAACGAGAGGCGGCAAAGCGTTTGAAAGCTCAAACATTTTTTTAATCTACTCCTCTCTAACTGAGAGATCGGATCCTTATGAGAAGGGTGAATAATCTTTATTGAAATGCCTCTCGATATTCATATGTTTATATTTCCTAATAGCGTTTAATCAACGACTTCTTAGTTTTTTTCATATTAACGATATAGATTACTCTCTCATTGAGAGATCGTAATCCTTATGAGAAGGGCGAATAATCTTTATTGAAATACCTCTCGATATTCATATATTTATATTTCCTAATAGCGTTTATTCAAAGACTTCATTGGTTTTATTTTATATTAACGATATAGATTACTCTCTAATTGAGAGATCGTATCCTTATGAGAAGGGCGAATAATTTTTATTGAAATGCCTCTCGATATTCATGTATTTATATTTCCTAATAGCGTTTATTCAAAGATTTCTTAGGTTTTTTTAATAACGATAAAGATTACTATTGTTAATTAACCAGTTTCTTCATTTCTATAGTGGCAGGGGCTATCTTTCAGTAAAGTTGGTTCTCCCCCTTCATGTCGATCGATCACTCTTTCCTTTCTCGTTAATCAGTAACTTTACTCTTTGCTGAATACGATAGTCACCGAGTAACTTACATGTACATATGTATAATTGGAAGTGAAGAAGGGATTCTGAGTGCAAATAAAGAAATAGAAAGAATGAAAGTTGTTGAGGTGAATTTTCTACCTGATAACCGGGTCTAACACAAATTTGAGGATTGGATACATAGACGAAGGGTTAAAAAGTGTCCAGATGAAGAGAAGTGTTTGCAAACAGATGACCTGGTATATGGAAAGAATGGACGAAAATAGGTTGGTGAAAAGTTTGTATGGTTGAAAATTGTGACAATGGGGGAATAGAGGTTGAAGTGCATAGAGCATAACAGAAATGTTCAAAGGCTTTATTATCTAAACATTTCTGGCCCGTGCATTCTTCTTAGTTGTATGAAAAGGCTAAAGATTTAGAGGGCTTTTTGCACAGTGGACTCATCCACAATTCAATACTTAAAGTATGAACATGGTATCTTGGTATTTATTATCATGCTATCTTTATTAAGAGCCACCCTGTGTTGGAGAAAATATTTTATTGAAATATTAATGTATATATATATATATATAATATATATATATATATATATATATATATATATATATATATATATATATATATATATACTTTGGAAGGAAGGTTATCAATGTTAACCCAATGCGGACTTTGGGGGTAAATTATTAAGAGAATAGGTGATTCGGACGAACGTGATTGAATTGCCATATCCCTTTTTCTTGAAAAAGTTTATATTTTTGTATTAAATGTCTGGATATTGAGCTTTATTGAGAATCAGTATTGAAAATTCCTTTTGCTTATGAGATTGTATTGATAACTCGTCAGAGTCGACATTGTTTGGCGATCAATACACACTCATTGTTGGCCCCCTAACGGGTATCCCCAAAAATCGTCGGTATACAAATTTGTAAAAATCATTTTCCCAAAACAGTCATTGTTCTTTTTGCTTCTATTGCTTGCCCAATCACGGTGGTGCTAGTGTGAGAATCCGCTTTGTAATTAAGGTTCTATAGAAAATTTTATTTTAGTCCCTCACTGAAAACATTCCCATAAGTAAAATCGAACGTGGCAGACTTTTTCGGAATGTTTTTTCCAATTTTCCTTTTATTGCGTTTATGACAGTATTTCTGGATATATGTGTGCTTTTGATAACCCCTTTGTATCGAAGGATTTGATTATATGGGAGGTATGTCTGGAATGTGGTTTGGGCGTTGGTGTCGAAACTTTCTCGAATGTAAAACACAGCTTCACACTTATCACCATCGACTGTATTACTATCATTATTATTTGTAAGGAGCTTGCATTCTTTCGCGATAATTCCACAGGTCATGAACATGTAGAGAATATAGACGCCTTTGTAGAAGATAGATCCCAACCCTTAAAAAAGTTGTAGCATCCACTAGTTCTCAGCTCCCTACATTGTCAGTGATGCGCTATAGGTCTAATGCAAGTTTGAGGCGCTGTAAAAGAGCGAGCGGTATGCAATGTTTATAAGCAACAGCACTAAAGGTGCCGGCACAGGAGGGTCCTTATTGTAATAGACTTATAGAATTTATGAAAGTTGATGAAATAGGATATCCTTCACCGATGGTCTAACTATACATCATAATTCCCATGTCGACAGAAGACTCTTCAACCACCTCGGAACGATCTTGTATCAAAGAAGAAAATCCAGGTAGCAAATGGCAACCCATCAGGGGAACAGCGTATCAAAAATGGGGATAAAAATGATGTGAAGCAAGTGTCATCATATGCCCCATCTATAAAGATTTAATAAGTTCTTACGAAAAATAACCCTCATCGGTTTGGGTGTCACTTCACTGGCTACTATGTTTGAGAAAAAAAAATAATGAAGGTTACTCTGGAAGAGAATATTTTTTTAGGAATATTCAGTATAATACCGAACTCCGACAAGTATAAACTTTTCTTTAATTTCAAAAGCTTCTATCTTGTCTAGCATTAAAAAAAACCACAATATAAGTAGAAATGTTAGTAATATAAATATAATTATCATCTTGGTCATTACATCCATTTAATTATTAACTTTATCAGCGCCATATGTAACGTAACTTTCAGAAGAATCTTAATCAATAGACGTCTTTGCAGAATGAACTTATTATAAAAATGTTCTTACATTCACCGCGTATTTCTAAATCTCATCCAAGTAATACAAAGATTGGTCTAAAAATTCACCCATTCAGTAAATATATAATAATGCAATAAGCCTAATTATTTACAGTAATTTTACAGGCAACATGATATACTTTTTATCGTTTGATCTGATTTAATTGGTGCGGAATATTTTGCGTGCAAATAATTTTTCCGTGCTGCCTCGCGCTTTGTTCTAGTCGTTTATTATTTTCACTTTTAGAGACTCGTATAAAGGATTAAACAATTTGCAAGTTAAAATGACGAAGCAGCCTTTGCCTCTTGAATTTCAGGCAACGTTCGCTATTTGCTGTATCATCCTTCAAAGGTCGTTCGCGGTTGTATATTACAGCTTTTCATTTAAGCTGCAGAGCTTTGGGCGTTGCGTAATTTCACTGGTAATAAATGCAATCAGGTTTTAACTCCACAATTACTTTTCAATAGTTTGAGTTCAAATAAATCTCTAAATTCAATTTAGTTTTACTCTTTTTATATTCACAAATATAGAATTAAAGCGGATTTTAACATAAAATAGGTTGGTGTTAAAGGGATGGTTCAGGATAATAAAGGAGGAAGATATAATTGGAAAGACTGCAAAAAATATTGACAGTGTCTTTGTGTCAACTAGTTTATAACAGCGTATGTACGTGGAGCCTCAAAGAAAATATTCAAAATTTTCTCTCTTTTTATACACACACACACACACACACACACACACACACACACACACACACACACACACACACACATACATACACACACACACACACACACACATATATATATATATATATATATATATAATATATATATATATATATATATATATATATATATGCCTGTAACCCGAGCCAAACTCAACATATTTTCGAAGCATAACAGAGGAAGGAAAATGTCTTCGTCGTTTGTTTCGTAAAATCCAGAAAGAGCATAGTTTTGCTCTTACTTAGGTTCCTGGGTTTAGGAACGAACATATTTCAAGACGTACATAATAGTGAAATTTAGCGCATTATCAACGGTGTTATCTTTAGGTGTTATTTTGGCTTCTATAATTAACAATTTCATTCTCATCAGCATCATATTGATTAATGATAATCAATGAAAGACATATAATTAATCGGTTATTTAGTGACAGCCTCGTTGCCCTTTTGGTGATAAGCTACTCTGAAAACAATAAATTTTTCTGCTTCTGACGAGCTGTCTTTGATATGAAATGGTCCAACGTTTTAACGACTTGCAACCAGTATATTATGGTAAATAAACACAGTGATAATTTTCCAGGGTGATTTCAAATGCTGTGTCCAATCTCCATGAATTTCTGAAGACCTGGCCATCAAGTCCAGCAGACAAGGAATCATTGATTTACAGGCTGTGTTTTCATTTACAACATGCACTGCTACAGGGTCTCTCTGCCTTTTCTTATGATATATATTGAGACACATATTGGCTAATTGTAGGGGGAAAGGCATTCTATTAATTGAAATCGTATATATTCATGTTTTTTAGACTTGACTTATTATTTTTAAAACTATTAGCCATTATTTCATTACACTTCTATAGCTATCGCCATTAAGTATTTGTTGTCAAGCTCATAGGAGAGTATATTGCTGTCATGTAAATTTATGATTGCACGAGCGATGATGAATGCAGTCCATATCATCCCCTAATATCCTTCGTCCATCTCCCGGATGCATCAAGAAAGTTCCCATTAGCCCATACCCATTTCCAATGTCTCGAAATTACCCCGAACTTCGCCAAACTCGCAACTCGCCCCAGTCTTAACTCGATGGAGTTACGGACGGTTTATGACTCGATGCTATATAGACCCTTAGATGCTAATTGGATAGTTGCAGCCAGCGTCCTCTTCTAATGAACGAAAACCATTAGGGAACTCCTCATTCACCAATGTTGTATATGTCGCAAGATTGAAGATTGATGATATTAGCGAGATGATTCCGAATTTTCCAGGAATTTTAGTTCATCTTTAGCGATAAGCTTAAGCCAACTTGTAAATGTCAGTACACAGACATTTACAATGACAAACCCCAAAAACGTCAATAATTTTGTAAGAAATGTTCCACAAAATTGATACTTAAACTTAAAATCTCAGTAAAAATGCAGATGAATCAAGAAATTGAATAGCTTGATAATCACTAATTATGAGACGTGAATTGAGTTGAAATACTTTTCGAAACCCCCTAAATGAAGTCTGTCTTCATACAATACATTGTTTCTCCTGATAATCTTCACATGAGGTCAAAGTTATTATGGTTTCATATATATATATATATATATATATATATATATATATATATATATATATATATATATATATATATATATATATATATATATATAGTGTGTGTGTGTGTGTGTGTGTGAAATATTAATATTATCGTTCTAGGCAAATTAATGCAATATTTTTACTTAATTTTTATATGTTGAAATGACTGGATACGATGGCATCCAACCTCTTTCAACTACGTTTGCAGTTGTTTTTCTTAATTTTAAATTGATCAGAAATACTCGAGAAAAAAATTATTAAAAATACTGTAAGTTTTCAGAATCATCTCCCCATCAGGAATAATGATAATGGCAACAATTATAATGGTTAACGTGATAGGAATGATAAAAATAAACACATGTTCTATACCGTCTCGCTTCAGCCATCAAGTTTATTATAGCCAGAGGTACTATCCAAACAGCATCATGACAGCGTGATATATCGTAAACTCAATAACAAAAGAATGTTGCCTTATATATGCGTTATATTTTTTTATAGGGCATTCAAAAAGGAATTGGTTCTCTGCACAAAGGGACCTTCAGGGAGTAAGAGCCCCCTTGCTTTGGTCCTCTTTATGGGAGACAAGGAACCATTTTTTACCTGAAGTAATAAAGGCTGTTCAACATCTCTCTCTCTATCTCTCTCTCTCATCTCTCTCTCTCTCTCTCTCTTCTCTCTCTCTCTCTCTCTCTCTCTCTGTCTTTATATATATATATATATATATATATATATATATATATATATATATATATATATATATATATTTATATTACTATATATATATATTATATATAATATATATATATATTTATATGTATATATATATATATATTATATACATATATACTATCGATATATATATCTATCATCTATCTATATATATATATAAAAAAATATATATATATATATATCTATAGATATAATTCTTATCTTAAAGATATAATATATATGGATTCATATAATAAAAATATATAATAATATAGATATATATATAATACATATATATATATATATATATAGATAATAATATATTAGATATATTCTATATAATATAATTAATATATTTAATATCTTATATATATCTATATATTATAATATATATTATGTTTATATATGATATATATAATATATATATATATATATTTATATAGATAATTATATATATTATCTATATAATATTAATATATATATATATATATATATCTATACATATATATATATGTTTGTGCGGTGCATATATACGCATATATTGTGAATATATATATATATATATATAATATATATATATATATATCTATATATATATATATATATATATATATATATATATATATATATATATATAGATATATATATATATATATATTATATATATATATATATATTTATATTTATATATGTCAGTGTGTGCATATATACGCATATCTATATATATATATATATATATATATATATATATATATAATATATATATATATATATATATATATATATATATATCTATATATATATATATATATATATATATATATATATATATCACCAATATGCTGATTCAAAGTACGGGGTTTTTCAAAGAAAATCAAAGGCATGAAATGCTAACATTTTCATCTGTTACCTTACGATTTGCCTGCATCATAATTTCCTAGCACATATGGGTCATCAACAGAACGTCGACACTTACACCCTCCTGTGCTCTCTGGATATTGAAGCCCTTCTGTTCCAGCATCTCTGTCAAACAAGATAGCGTTTGCGCGTTGGTGTACTGCTGTAACATTACTTTAATTTAAGGCACCCATAATGCACTGTCCCTCCTTCTTATTTCTATGAGACATAGATCAATGGCACCGCCTATTAATCATAATTATCGTTAAAAGGAGAGATCAGAATTGATAGCCAGTAAAAGTGGACATTAAAGGAAAGATATTGCTTTTTTCCCCGTTGTTTATAACTCGACGAGATCTCCTTTATGGTCTTTTTTATATTTTGTGAGAGCTTTACTGGGTGGATATAAGCCTGTTTCTCGCGATGTAGGCTACTGTTATTTTAGTTATTTAAGTTGGAATGGCTATTTACTTTCCATTTGTAGTGTAGTTTATTCCCCATGCTTTTTTGTGGACTCCGTATAAAGTTGGTCAAAGTATTCTCTGACATTCGACGAAAATAGCAACAATTCATTTAATCGAAAGCTCCTTATTGCACAACCAACGTGGATTACATTTAATGGTATATAGGGATGTGTCCCAAAGTGACCTAATTAAGAAACTAAAATGTTTCTTTCCTGCAATAAGGACTCGAAACATTCCAGGATAGCTTTCTTTACTTAATATTTATTCAAATATTTCTGTATCTCATAATGTTAGAGGCAAGCTATTGCCGTGAACTTTAAATGAAATCTGGCGCTTAGATAATTTGTAAATAGAAAAAATCTATCGCTGCGATTGGGTATGAAAATGGCTCAATGCGAGAAAAAAAGATAGACAAAATGAATCTTTTAGTTATATTTCTATTCCAAAACTTTGCATGTTTCATGATCTATAATCTCTTTCACTTGTGTTTAAATCCATGCAAGTAACTTAGATTTTGACGGTACAAATGAATTTAGTATGTGCTTTAAGATAATATTTGTAAATGTTTTCTATGTTTTTTTTCTTAAGGACAAGTCCGTTCTGCAGGATTCTTGAAGATAATGCTTTTAAACGAAGTCGAATTTTCCAGTTTGATGAGATAACGGGTCTTCTTCAATAGATTATAACTGCAAACTTTTTACTGATGGATTTATTAGTTTAGTATTTTAATTAATCAGCCGTTTTCATGTATGAATTTTGCTCTAGGGAAGTTTTTTAACATACGATAATCATGAGAAAAAATGATATTAATTATAAAACTTGCTCATTAATTATATAGCTATGTCTTTCACTGGCAGCTATATAATTAATGGGTAAGTATAATTAAAACATTATTTGATCATAAAAATTAAATTTTTCTGGAAATATTTTCTAGATGACAGTTGGTGTGTTATAAAACATTGATGAACCATTATTATTTTTCCACTTGCCTATTATTTGGTGCAGAGATGGTTTAAGGTCCAACAGATTGAGAAGGTATGTCATTATTTTAGAACTAAAAATACCCAATATCAAGAGCTCCATGGATTAAGAGTAACCTTTAGATTGCATACACGATGGAAAGCTAGCAAAAGTACTATGAATAAAACGAGCACAAGGTTAAACTTTCCTTAGGTTCAAAATGCAGTGGTCAAGATGGAAAAAGAGCCCAATGAATAAACAATCACAATGGTCACAGGAACACTGTTTTTAGGCTAAAAATAGTGGATAAAGATTAACTAAATCTTTTAGAGATTTTGCCGTAAGTGTATATTCAAATGTTACTTCTGAAAAGAACTATAAGTGCCTGGGTGGGATAGAGGATTATCTATTTTTGCATCTGCCTGGCATAAGTATTTTATTTAGGAGAGGCCGAACTTTGGTAAGAATTAGACACTTTAACTATATAGCCAGTCGCTGTCAAAGACAAAAAAACAAGTTTATATTGCTCACTACCAGGGTACAAGGGTGACTGGCACTTCCGGATAATTCGGTTCAACTTTCGCTAGACGAGCCCCTAGGTTATTAGATCACTACCTCTGAAATAATCAGCTGGTAAGTATTGGAGAGCTGCACCAGGGAAATCAGTGGGTTTTAAGTTATTCAGACAGAGTATATAGGGAAGGGATTTAAATAATGTTGGATGAAGATTTAAGATAGGTACGGAGCAATTACATGAGCCTAACTGTATTCCATATATCAAATTGGTTATAAGGTGGTAAAAGGATAAACCTGGACCTATGTTGTTTTTTAAAGCTACAATCTATGGATACATAATCAAAGCAACAAGCAAAAACACTGGAGTATATGCTGTCCTCATCAAGAGATCAAAATCAATGTTCCATACATTAAATAAACCATACAAAAATAAGAGAATCAAGTGGCATTGTCCAGATGAACTTGTTACCAAGTTTAGCAGGTTCCATCTCGAGATCACAGCTCTGAAGTTTGTTGAGACAAAGCTAGAAGGCAAATGGTGGACGACTTCTCTTGTTTTGCTAGAAATGTTACTGGAACTTGCCAAGCACAATAGATCACGGCTTGCTGTTTATTTCAACTCACTAACAAACCCTACAGTATCGTGCATATGTCCTTGAGTAGCTCGTTTGACAGTGGCAAAGCCGCCACATTAGTGGTGTATTTAGTTGAATTAATTTATATTTTCATTTCTAGCTCATGGTAATTAGTATGAAGTTGAGCATTTTTAAGATTATGCAAGCCATTAAAATACTTCCACACGGCATCATGAGTCACTGTCACAGTTGATACCCTAATTTCTTGCTAAAGAAATGCAAGTTTCTTCTAGTCCTTTTTAAAGATATATTGTACCTGGAGAAGCAACATTCAAGGGTTTCCAGAGATTTCATAAAGGAAATTTCATTATCCACAAGCCTGCCGTGAATATTTCCTCAATGAGTAAATAGTTGTTGGATGAACAAAAGGACAGCCATCGCCATGAATGTTCATGCTCACCAGGAGCTCAAAATACATTTCTGTGAAAATATAGTTGTTCAGCCATGATGATAGAAGATAATGTCAGTCCATTTGCAGAAGAGACAGGAGATGGTCAACTTTCTGCTGCTATACTTACTACTTGCAGTGCATCATGAGGAAAGAAGGGAACAGTTCAAGACATTTTGACAACTTATATGCTACCAGCTGCTTTTTCTATTGGTCCATCCAAAGGAACAATATAGATTTTTTTTAAAATTTGGCTAAACTTATCCAAATAATCTGAGGCTACATTACTTAAATAAAATTGTTGAATGTTTACTGATATTTTCTTCTTCATCCCCACATCTATCCTTATGAAAAGGGGTCGGATACCACACACACGTTATAGTAATAGCCATATACCCCTTAAGCCTTGCCCTACAACAATAGACTTCGAAAAAATGTTGTTGGTATTTGGCAAATGAAGTATAACCTATGCAATCCTATCCGTGACCGGTTTTCCCTTATAAGACCATATTCTAATGGAAAAATATGTTTTATAAATTATCAGTGATCAAAATGGCAAACATGGAATGTCTTTAATGAAACCTCAGGTACCTTTGCAGTAGTCCCTTAGCGCCCATTTGATATTAAAGTGTGATGTACAAACTCCACAGAATTATGTGACACTAATGTAAGACTAGTCAAAGTGAACGTCCTCTGTAAAAGGGTCAAGGTTTGATTGCTTATTCAAAAGCAAAAATCATATGGCTAAATCCCATCAACACGAAGTTCTCTGATGGAGCTTGCGAGATGAGCTCCCTGTCAAGCTGGGTACTTTTGGTGATAGTCTGTATTAATTCAACAGGAAACTCAGCGTCCTTTTACGGGAGGATGGTCAAACGATAGTAAGAACTGGAATAACGTCTATTATGTCCTTGAACCCATCACTAAAAACAGCTGGACACTAGCAAATGTAGTTGCAGGACAAAACATAATATTGGAATGTGCAAATGTTTATAGGAAGGGCTTACTCTGTACTCCACTCTGCAGTTACACTTGCCAGACCTTGTCAAGTGACTAATGGGTCAGTTCCACATAATGTAGGTATTTTCATATTCAATTAATTACCTCTATGAAAAATAAAACTAATAATTCTCACCATGTCTTGCTTATTCTTCCATATATACAACAATATCTCCATATAATCAGGAGGGCATCTTGGAAAATGAAATTACGATAGCTAGTATAAGGAATACAGATAGATAAGCTTAGGGTGCATTTATATTTGGTACCAGTTTATATTTGTGCTAAATTCGAAATAAAGTTAGTATAAAGTTTATATGTCACTTGCAATGTACTCTCATTGTCTTTTTATAGAGAGAGCCCTAAACTTGATTTACTCCTATACATCTTTCTTTGGTGTAAAGTTTTATGTTGCATTGAACGTTTAACTATTTCTTCTTTAAAAAAAACTGACATTGACTACAAATTCTATTACGTTAATATTTTATAGTAATTAAAGGAACCTATAAGATATTTAAGAATATGGCATAATTTCAATAGTGAATTGGCTTGATAATCCACAAAAGAATTCTTCCAGTCTTCTTCATTTCCTGGATTAGTCAACCTGCTTCACTTAGACGCGGATATATCATCATTCCAACATTGAAATACATTAATATTTGTAGTTTGGTACCCATATCAGAGACCGGTCTCTACAACGGAAAATAATCCAAAACTACCAGCCACGGAAAACTTTATTTCACAACTATGCGTGTAGTCTCTGCTCTCTCTTATCGAGAAGAAATTTACTTCCATTTAAATTCTCTCTCTCTCTCTCTCTCTCTCTCTCTCTCTCTCTCTCTCTCTCTCTCTCTCTCTCTCTCTCTCTCTCTCTCTCTCTCTCTCTCTCTCTCTCTCTCTCTCATCTTACAACAGCATGTTACCAACTGCACAACAAAATCAGCTCACTTGAAGAAACCAATGCGCCTTTTATTTTCATTTAAATTAGACTGGCACCATTAAAGACATTGGGTCATTATTCAACTTCAGAAAGTTTCTGGATAAATTCCAATTCTAATTATCGAAGAGCGTCGAAGAAGGACATCCCACCCTTCTCTGGCATCAGTAGCCCTGGCATTGTGATGCTATATAATAGAACCGTTCATTAAGTTGGAGAGTGCGGAATATCCTTCAGTTGTTAATGGATTCATTAATAACGTGTATAATGGCAAGGAAGATCGGAGTCTGTGAATAACGTGCTATTACAGTTCCATTGGTTGCACTGTTAACGTTCTTTATTGTTACTCGAAATAAGAAGGCAATCTCTTGAACTAAATCTAAGCATGTCATTCACTTTTCAGCATATTTTTTCTCCTGAGCATCGAATAGTCATATGTACTATAATGCTAAATAAAGGGAATAAAATAAATATGGCTAGATTAGGATGTTGATTGGTCTTGTGATGTTTATCCCCATGGCTTCATTTCGAGGCTTCCCGTTTTTTACAGCATGCAGCAAAAGTTGTGTGACTCAATTTCAGTGATTTTAGTTCGAAAGTCACTAACTGGCAACTCTTACCTTCTTCACATTGCAACGACGAAACATTTGGCACCTTTGCTCAATAAAGATACAGTTCACTAAGCACTGTTTTACAGTATCAGCGCTACATTTTTTTCATCAAAATATCAGCTAGATCGTTATAAAAACATTATCACAGTAATTTTTTTATGGTAAATACGGAAAGATGTAAATATTTAATGCATTTGACTCTTTAGCATGCATGTAATTAACGTAATGAACGTATCTGAGATGTAGTTGTGGGCGGGGTCAAACCAATCGTCAACTGTCAGTTTGCCTCCCCTGGCCTTACCCAAAGGCCAAGTGCACTTAGTGCTTCTCAATAATATCATTCATATTAAGCCTATAGGCATATGAAGAAAATAATGACGGAAGTATACCACACCAAGACTCTGGAAGAATTTGACAAATCCTGCCTTATGGTCTTAAAGACACCCTTTACAAGTTACAGGGCTTTGACGCAACTTTATATTGTTGCTGTCAGAAATATAGATTAGTATGTTACAAAGGCAGTAGCATAGGCTTAGACTCCAGAGCCATAGAGTTATTATAATTATTATTTGTGTTTTGGTCTATCACAGTCATCCCATTCAAATGGGTGGTTTTAAAGTGTGGGGTTCCGGGTTGTATCCTGCCTCCTTAGAAATACATCACTTTTCTTACTATTGCGCTGTTTCCATGAGCACACTCTTCTGAATGAGTCCAGGAGCTACTTCAGCGTCTAATTATTCCAGGTTCATTTTCAGGGATCTTGGGATTGTGCCTAGTGCCCGTGTGATTAGGGGAAGGTCAACCTTAGATTAGGGGTACAATTTCCAGTAGCATATCCCATATCTTTCTTACTTCTATTTTGGTTTCTCTCAACTACTATGGTGTCCCATGGTATTGCAACATCGATGAGTGAGACTTTCTTCTTGGTTTTGTCAATTATTATTATTATTATTATTATTATTATTATTATTATTATTATTATTATTATTATTATTATTATTAGTTATATTATTAGTTTATCACAGTCCTCCAATTCGACTGGGTGGTATTTATAGTGTTGGGTTCCGGGTTGCATCCTGCCACCTTAGGAGTCCATCACTCTTCTTACTATGTGCGCCGTTTCTAGGATCACACTCTTCTGCATGAGTCCTGGAGCTACTTCAGCCTCTAGTTTTTCCAGACTCCTTTTCAGGGATCTTGGGATCGTGCCTAGTGTTCCTATGATTATGGGTACAATTTCCACTGGCATATCCCATGTCCTTCTTATTTCTATTTTCAAGTCTTGATACTTATTAATTTTTTCCCTTTCTTTCTCTTCAACTCTGGTGTCCCATAGTATTGCGACATCAATGAGTGATACTTTCTTTCTTCTTCTTCTTATTATTTTTATTTATTTTTTTTTTTTTTGCTCTATCACAGTCCTCCAATTCGACTGGGTGGTATTTATAGTGTGGGGTTCCGGGTTGCATCCTGCCTCCTTAGGAGTCCATCACTTTTCTTACTATGTGTGCCGTTTCTAGGATCACACTCCTCTGCATGAGTCCTGGAGCTACTTCAGCCTCTAGTTTTTCTAGATTCCTTTTCAGGGATCTTGGGATCGTGCCTAGTGCTCCAATGATTATGGGTACGATTTCCACTGGCATATCCCATATCCTTCTTATTTCTATTTTCAGATCTTGATACTTATCCATTTTTTCCCTCTCTTTCTCTTCAACTCTGGTGTCCCATGGTATTGCGACATCAATCAGTGATACTTTCTTCTTGATTTTGTCAATCAACGTCACGTCTGGTCTGTTTGCACGTATCACCCTATCCGTTCTGATACCATAGTCCCAGAGGATCTTTGCGAGATCGTTTTCTATCACTCCTTCAGGTTGGTGCTCGTACCACTTATTACTGCAAGGTAGCTGATGTTTCTTGCACAGGCTCCAGTGGAAGGCTTTTGCCACTGAATCATGCCTCTTTTTGTACTGGTTTTGTGCAAGTGCCGGGCATTCGCTTGCTATGTGGTTTATGGTTTCATTTTTCGTATTGCACTTCCTACATATGGGAGAGATGTTATTTCCGTCTATCGTTCTTTGAACATATCTGGTTCTTAGGGCCTGATCTTGTGCCGCTGTTATCATTCCTTCAGTTTCCTTCTTTAGCTCTCCCTCTGTAGACATTGCCATGTGTCATCGCTGGCTAGTTCTTTAGTCTGTCTCATGTATTGTCCGTGCATTGGTTTGTTGTGCCAGTCCTCTTTTCTGTCTGTCATTCTCCTGTCTCTGTATATTTCTGGGTCTTCGTCTACTTTTATTAGTGCTTCTTCCTATGCACTCTTTAGCCACTCGTCTTCACTGGTTTTCAGATATTGCCCCAGTGCTCTGTTTCTCGATGTTGACGCAGTCCTCTATACTTAGTAGTCCCTCTCCCTCCTTCCTTTCGTGCTATGTATAGTCTGTCCGTATTTGCTCTTGGGTGTAGTGCTTTGTGTATTGTCATATGTTTCCTGGTTTTCTGATCTATGCTGCGGAGTTCTGCCTTCGTCCATTCCACTATTCCTGCGCTGTATCTGATTACTGGCACTGCCCATGTGTTTTTGGCTTTTATCATATTTCCGGCGTTTGAGTTTTGACTTGAGTAACGCCTTGAGTCTCTGCATATATTCTTTCCCTGATCGTTTGTCCTTCATCTCTTGTTGTTTTATATCCCCTCCTTCCATTATTCCCAGGTATTTGTATCCTGTCTCATCTATGTGTTTGATGTTGCTTCCCTCCCATCTGGTTAGCTTTATATCCCTTCAGTTCTCGTTACTTTGCCTTTTTGTATGTTGACTAAGGCGCATTTTCTATTCCAAACTCCATCATGATGTCCGCAGATACAATCCTTACAGTCTGGATTAGGGTATCTATTTTCCTTGAATGCTCTTACCATACAGCTTGATGTCGTCCATGAACATCAGATGGTTGATTCTGTTGCCTCTTTTCTTGAGTTGGTACCCGGCATCCATCTTCTGTAGTACTTTTGTCATGGGAATCATGGCTACTACGAAGAGTAGTGGGGACAGTGAGTCGCCCTGGAAGATCCCTCTCCTGATATTAACCTCTGCTAGTCTTATTCCAGAGCTTGTAAGTATTGTATTCCAGTTGCGCATTGTATTTTTGAGGAAGCTGATGGTGTTTTCCTCTGCCCCATATATTTTCAGGCATTCTATTAGCCATGTGTGTGGTATCATGTCGAAGGCTTTCTTATAGTCTATCCATGCCATGCTTAGGTTGGTTTTCCTTCTCCTACTGTTCTTCATTACCATTTTGTCTATGAGGAGCTGGTCTTTTGTGCCCCTACACTTCCTTCTGCAGCCTTTCTGTTTGTGGGGATGGTGTTTGTCTCCTCTAGGTAATTGTATAGCCTTTCACTGATGATACCTGTTAGTAACTTCCACATTATTGGTAGGCAGGTGATAGGCCTGTAGTTACTGGCTATATTTCCCTTACTCTTGTCTTTTTGTACTAAGGATGTTCTTCCTGTGGTCATCCATTTGGGTGCATGGTGATTTGAGATACAATGTTGGAGTTGTTCTGCTATTCGTGGGTGTAGGGCCTTGAAGTTTTTGAGCCAGAGTCCATGGACTTCATCGGGACCTGGGGCTTTCCAGTTTGGCATTTTCTTTAGTTGGTGTCTGACTGTGTCTGTCGTGATCTCTGTGAATCTTTGTTTTGTTCTCCCTGTTTCTTCTTCCTTGACTTCCTGGAGCCATGTTGCATGTTTGTTGTGTGATACCGGATTACTCCATATGTTTTCCCAGAGTCTCTTACTTGGTTCGGCTTCAGGAATTTCTGGGTGGTTGTCTTCCCCTCTTAGTTGGCTGTATAGTCTTTTCTGGTTGGTTCCGAATAGTTTGTTCTGTTGGTATCCCTTATTCCTGTTCATGTACCGTTGGATCTTAAGTGCTTTGGCCTTAAGCCTCTGTTTTACATCTTTTATTGTGTTGTTTAGTCCCCTCTCCCCTCTTGTACTTTGTATTTCTCGTTGAGTTCCTCTCTTGTTTTCTTGCTTCTTAGCCTTTTTTCTGCCATCTCTTTCAGTTTACTCAAGTCAGATCTCATCACCATGATTTGCTGGAGGTTGCTGTTTTGGTTTCTGTTGGGTTGGTTGTGCTGGTGGTGTTGGTGTTCGAATCCCCATCAGTTCTGCTACTAATCTTGCTCCTGCATATACCAAGTTATTTGTTTCTGTGATACTGGTGGTGTGTATTATGCCCATTATTTCATTGACCTCACTTGTTTTCTCCCTTAATTTCTTGGTGTTGTAGGCTATGAAGGAGGGGATCTTTGTTCTCTCTGTATCTGGCTCCATCCATTGTCTAATCTTGTCTACCCATTCCGTCCTCTCTGTTACTTCGATGGTGTTTCTTCGTGTGTCGTTGTTTGATACCTCATCCTCCCTGTCGTCTTCTGTGGCATCGTCTCTCGGTTCGTCTTCGTGTAATTCGTTGGCGTGTGACATTTCCCTTTCCAGTTCTTCTCTTTCTGTTGAGGAGAGCCAGTTCTTTTTCTTTATGTTCCTTACTTATTTATTATTATTATTATTATTATTATTATTATTATTATTATTATTATTATTATTATTATTATTATTATTTGCTTTATCACAGTCCTCCAATTCGACTGGGTGGTATTTATAGTGTGGGGTTTCCGAGTTGCATCCTGCCTCCTTGGATGGAGTCCATCACTCTTCTTACTATGTGTGCCGTTTCTAGGATCACACTCTTCTGCATGAGTCCTGGAGCTACTTCAGCCTCTAGTTTTTCTAGATTCCTTTTCAGGGATTTTGGGATCGTGCCTATGTGCTCCTATGATTATGGGTACGATTTCCACTGGCATATCCCATATCCTTCTTATTTCTATTTTCAGATCTTGATACTTATCCAATTTTTCCCTCTCTTTCTCTTCAACTCTGGTGTCCCATGGTATTGCGACATCAATGAGTGATACTTTCTTCTTGACCTTGTCAATCAACGTCACGTCTGGTCTATTTGCACGTATCACCTATCCGTTTCTGATACCATAGTCCCAGAGGATCTTTGCCTGATCGTTTTCTATCACTCCTTCAGGTTGGTGCTCGTACCACTTATTACTGCAAGGTAGCTGATGTTTCTTGCACAGGCTCCAGTGAGGGCTTTTGCTACTGAATCATGCCTCTTTTTGTACTGGTTCTGTGCAAGTGCCGGGCATTCACTTTGCTATGTGGTTTATGGTTTCACTTTTCGTATTGCACTTCCTACATATGGGAGAGATGTTATTTCCGTCTATCGTACTTTGAACATATCTGGTTCTTAGGGCATGATCTTGTGCCGCTGTTATCATTCCTTCAGTTTCCTTCTTTAGCTCTCCCCTCTGTAGCCATTGCCAATTGTCATCGCTGGCTAGTTCTTTAGTCTGTCTCATGTATTGTCCATGCATTGGTTTGTTGTGCCAGTCCTCTGTTCTTGTCTGTCTTCTCCTGTCTCTGTATATTTCTGGGTCTTCGTCTGCTTTTATTAGTCCTTCTTCCATGCACTCTTTAGCCCACTCGTCTTCACTGGTTTTCAGATATTGCCCCAGTGCTCTGTTTTCGATGTTGACGCAGTCCTCTATACTTAGTAGTCCTCTCCCTCCTTCCTTTCGTGTTATGTATAGTCTGTCCGTATTTGCTCTTGGGTGTAGTGCTTTGTGTATTGTCATATGTTTCCTGGTTTTCTGATCTATGCTGCGGAGTTCTGCCTTCGTCCATTCCACTATTCCTGCGCTGTATCTGATTACTGGCACTGCCCATGTGTTTATGGCTTTTATCATATTTCCGGCGTTGAGTTTGACTTGAGTATCGCCATTGAGTCTCTGCATATATTCTTTCCTGATCGTGTCCTTCATCTCTTGGTGTTTTATATCTCCTCCTTCCATTATTCCCAGGTATTTGTATCCTGTCTCATCTATGTGTTTGATGTTGTTCCCATCTGGTAGCTTTATCCCTTCAGTTCTCGTTACTTTGCCTTTTTGTATGTTGACTAAGGCGCATTTTTCTATTCCAAACTCTATTATTATTATTATTATTATTATTATTATTATTATTATTATATTATTATTATTATTATTATTATTATTATTATTATTATTATTATTATTTATAATAGGTTATTGCTGTGTGGCTGATAATGTCCATTTCAAAACTAAAAGTAACGTAATAAAAAGGTAGAAATGATTTTATTTCTGATAGCTACTATTACTTTCCACCTCACTATTGCAAAACAGTAGAACGAAATGAATATTGGAATCCAAGTTAAAGACAGAAATCTCGTGATAGAATAGAGCTCCTCAATTTTAGGAACATACAGTACTCCCCAGAAACATTTCTATAATAAACTATTTACTTTAATGTTTATTTTGAAACGTGTATATTATTTGTTATCTTTACTTTATACTTGCAAATTATTATTACGGTAAGTATGCTACAGAACACTTTTAAGGAATCTGAATTACTAAAAGTAACGTAATAAAAAGGTAGAAATAATTTTATTTCTGATAGCTACTATTACTTTCCACCTCACTATTGCAAAACAGTAGAACGAAATGAATATTGGAATCCAAGTTAAAAGACAGAAATCTCGTGATAGATAGAGCTCCTCAATTTTAGGAACATACAGTACTCCCCAGAAACATTTCTATAATAAATTATTTACTTTTAATGTTTATTTTGAAACGTGTATATTATTTGTTATCTTTACTTTATAACTTGCAAATTATTATTACGGTAAGTATGCTACAGAACACTTTTAAGGAATCTGAATTACTGAACAGAAACATCATTCATTGAAAGTGTCACACAATGCCAATTCTTGTGAAGATACTGAAAGAATTTATATATATATATATATATATCTATATATATATATATATATATATATATATATATATGTATAAAGAATTTATATATATATTTCTTTCTTTTAGTATTTTCAAAAGAATTGACTTTGTGTGACACTATATACTGTAACCACCTAGGCGTCAGTTATAGGAGAGTGTGCAGATTATTCATGCTCTGAATTATCAAATTTACAAACAGTAGATTTATACGAAAAACTTTGAAATAATAGCCTCAGGCCAATACGAGGACGAGCTTACAACTTTAGAGTACTCGTTCCTTCGTTAAATGCCAAGATGTCTTCCACACCATTGTTTGATTAGCAGTTTTTCTGCTGTTCTGTTACTTCTCGCAAGTTTTACCTTTTTATGTTTAATCACTTTCTAGTCAAGTTAAGGGTACGTTTGTTTTAAAGTGTTTTAAGAAATATATTTTTATCTTCATAATTTTACGTAAGGACGTTGCTTTTTATTAAACAAAATGTGGTGGATTATTGCGAAACGCCGTCGGCCTTAATAAATGCTGTTGATTGTTCTAGTGCCTTTCCATCTTCTCTTGGTCTCAGTATATTTGGCCTCTGCCTTCACAGTTGTGAGACGAGCACCGGGCGCACACACACACACACACACACATATATATTATATATAAATATAATTATATATAATCGTATAATATGATCTACTAGTATATTATATATATATTGATGTCATGTATGTAGGTATATATTGTTAATATATTATATATATTATATATATATACTCTATAATATGATATATAATTATATATATCTTATATATATTATATCTCAGAGCAGATTTCGTGTGTCTATCTATGTGTGTGTCTAAGTGAGGGCAAGAGCCGTAACCTACTACAAAAAAACCGTAGTTAGGTCTGTTGTCTGTAAGCACTTTTCCCCGGTGAGGAATCCCACGGAAGTGCTTAACAGCTGACGGACTAATTTATTAGCATTACGGGTTAGAGAGGGGTGAAGGAAAGGTGGTCTATCCCTACTCAGTGACTACCTAACTAACGAGACCAGGCCATTTTTAAATCATTGCTGAATATGGAAAGATACGGGTGAAAACTACCGCTCGGTTGGTAGTTGACAGTAAACATTGAATTATGACTTCTTATGTTCTGACAAGTAGGGCAGGTACAACAATATAGGGAATAACAAGAAAAGGAAATAAAAAGTTCGAGCTAAAGCTCGGCAAAAAAAAAAAACACCGGTGTTAGATAACTGTTACTTTAGAGTACAGTCACATCGTCTTGGGTCGTGGCACCCGGCCTCATTGCCCGTCTACCAGGCCCCACTAACTAGTTCGCAAAAATACATGCAAAGGAAAACACTACGTCCGTGTGCATGTCTTTGACCTTTTTTGTGCTTTCAAAAATTTTCGTCAAAGGATAATCGCTCACACATTAGCTCTGTCCAGAATCGCATCTGCATCCTAATTCGTGTTTGATGGTGAAGCCATTCAAATGATGGCAGTGAACATCAGCAGAAATGAGATCTACTCTCCTGTTCACAAGAAGATTCTTTGCTGTCGATTGTCTCCTTCAAAGGTGTATATTTGTACTTATTAGTAATAGCTATTAATTCACAATGTTAGACTTTCTCAAGATGATTTGTTCTTCAAGAGGAGGTGGGTACAGCGCAAAATGAAGTTAATTAAGGGAGTTGGCCAGTTCTGTATGAAATGGAACGCATGAAGTTCGTATGAAAAAAAAGGAGGAAATTATGCGCAATCAAGTTTTTCAGTATGAGCTGTGGTCGGTGGTGGCTTGTCCTATAGCGTTGCCAGACGCATGATTATATCTAGCCTTAACTTTAAATAAAATAAAATCTACTGAGGCTAGAGGGCTATAATATGGTAAGTTTGATAATTGATTGGTGGATGATCAACATACCAATATGCGGCCATCTAGACTTAGCAGTTTTCAAGATCTTGGGGCGGACAGACTAAATGCGGACGGACATACAAAGCCACCTCAATACTTTACTTATACAGAAAAAAAAAAAAAATAAAAAAAAAAAAAAAAAGCAAGAAGAGTAAAATATAGTATTTTCATACTTCTATTCATTGTAAGATTCCCTTCCTTTGTCACTGCTGAAATAATTGTTAGAAGTTGAGATTTTTCATCAATATTTGAGGAGGGTTTCTGTCTAACATTTTTGTATCTAGTGTTTCTCGGTAGCCTATACTATTTCCGAACGCTGTAGGAATACGTATTTTTGCTAGTTTTCTTTTTCCTTTATTTTTCGCTTTTTTGAAGACCTCTGACCATTTTTGCTTTTCGAATATTCTATTTTCCATGTCAGCGTCTAGCTCCCCTTTCTCCCCTTATGATTTATCAGGTTCTCAAATAGAACTTCTCACTTTTCAAAACTAATGTATTAATAGCGTTCTAGACACCTGACCAAATAGGATTTTGGCCGCTGATAATCTACATTTCTCCGTTTCGCTTTTAGGCCAGGTTATTCTCAAATTCAGAAGCCATTCACGATAACTCTTTAAAACGTTTTCCTTCTCGCAAAAAGTCTCACTATTGATGCCGTAAACACAACCCAGTTGTACTATACTCTGTGCAAGGATATTCGATGGAAACATTTTTTGACTATTTCTTGATTATGACGATCTATAAATTTGATTCCCAGGTCCTTTTATATATCCTCATTACACTTATTTCTTATAAAAATACGAAAGGTAGTAAATGCAGTCCGGAATCTTCCGTTATGAGACATCTGAGGCAGCCTTGTTTCTCCTACAGGGGTCCTTTTCCGTCAAATCTAAATCTGACTTGGAGTCTGTTAAACATTGTCAGAGTCTACATTCGGTACCAAGTTTCCTTCCAGTGAGCTTACAGTGTTTAAGTAAATGTTTAATTCACACCCATCTCAATTTTCTTTCTAATAAACATTTTATTGTACACTAGGATGCCAACCAAATTTAACGACGAGGCTCAATTACGTATGAAATAAAGAGTAAGGTTTTTTCACACGAAAAAGAATCATTTGTGGACATTTGTTCTTAGTAACTATTCTCTACTTTTTTAAATGAAATTTCAAAATTTAGATTACAAAACTTTCATCATATTTTTAACCTTAATATACATGTGCCATTTAAATTCATGTTTCTTAGTTCAACAGATAATGAATATACATTTTATGGATAAGTAACGACTTTCAAAGAAGTAGTGCCATTATGTCGTTTTAGAACAATGGAATGTAATATACCTTCAGAATTGTATTTCAACTTTTCCTAAAAGTTTACAATGTGCTCTATGTATCTTAATTTTTTCCTGTAGCCTATCATTTTAGATTAATGCTCTACTATCTCTACCATCACTTTAGTGAGAGTTCATTACCAAATTTACTTTCTTCTACACGAAGGTCAAACAGACTCAGGCAATTTAAGTCTATGTTTAGTAATAAAAAGAGAAAATCCTTCATATAATATTGCGAATGGTACAACTCTGCTCAGATGGTCTAGTAACAACAAATCAAACGACTACAGCTAAATTAGAAGCCAAATGGAGAATGACAATACAGCTACGTGATTTGCTATCCAAATATGAGCTGAAAGGCTCAAAATTACTTCCCTATTGTACTCATTGTTATGCTGTTTCCCTCTGTTATTCAGGGGTTTGGGATAAGAATAAAGGAATTTTTCTATGAATCCCTGTATAATTGGCTTCCTCGCGTGACGCTTCTTCAGTGACAATGGAAAGATGGTTTTTTTACTCATAATTGTTTAACAGTTACTTTATAATGAGAACAGAACACGATTTATGTTGAAAGGGAAAGTAATCTTGAAACACGTTTATGAAAGATGATTGTCCTTCTTCGTCTTCATTCTTTTTATTATAATTATGTTAATGTATATTAACGTTATTCAATACTTTTATCAATGATTTAAAAGATACACAAATCGCCAGATCGCCATTGTTTCCGGCCGGGAGACTCTTCTCCGTACCGAAGCTTTCCAGGAAAACCGCTCCCCACAAGTCATGTTTACTTATTTGATTGATGCAATGTTTCTCAGTGTAATGGACTACAACGACCTTTATCCTAGGCCTTTTACAGTAATTGGCCTGACCGCCTATTTTTTTTTTTTTCTTTTCTTTTTTTGGTGGTGTATTCATTGGAGGGAGAGGAAAGAAACAGCTAATTTTACCAGAGATGAAGTTTGCGGTAACTAAGCTTAGGTAAGCATATAACTAATTTCTTAATCGTAATAACAACATGGTAATTGTAAGCAGGATGCTAAGAATTCCATTCAAAATACACATTTTCCCCCTTTTTCGGATGGCGTGACTTCAGTCCAACCATCCGGTTCTCATCCGGCCTCAAGGGGTGAGGTTGCTAGCCCCATGCCATCTTTCTACCCCAAGTGACATTGATACCCGTATACCACCGTGCCAACTGGTATGCACTAGGCGGGGAGCAAATCACAAACCTTCCAAATGGTGCTCTACAACTGAGCCGCTACCCATGAAAGGCGATGATTTAAAATACGGTAGGTATTCTATTCTAAGCAGAATAATGTTGGTTTTAGCTCTTACTTGGTATGGTAGAATGCCAACATTCATAAACACATTGAAGTATACCATAGGTTTCGTATTTATACGACGCATTTCCAAAAAGCGAGGCTATTAATTATATATATATATATATATATATATATATATATATATATATATATATATCTATATATATATATATATATATATATATAGATTTTCAGGAGGTTCCATGATACACTCTCAGTAACAGGCCACGATTTATTATACAAAAAACGTTTCGCACACAAAACACGGTGCATCATCAGTCTGTGAAGAAATAAAAACAATTACATTATATTACTACATAAAAGGAATTCATCAAAAATTAAAATTGACATTAAAAAACTGTAAAAAAAGCATTATTTAAAGACAGTAAGAAACAAAAGAGAGAGACTACTAAAACACCAACCATCTCTAGTAAGGAAAGAAGAGGGAATGACAAAAACCGAGGTCCCAGTCAAGACGAAAACTATGCCAGATATAAAGTTGAAGACGAGGTGTTATTGTTGAGTGAAGGAACCAGCCTTTTCATGAGTAACGACTCTAAGGTGGTTAAGTGATCTGGGTCCTTCGTATAGCCAATTATGGAGATCACTTAACCACCTTAGAGTCGTTACTCATAAAAAGGCTGGTTCCTTCACTCAACAATAACACCTCGTCTTCAGCTTTATATCTGGCATAGTTTTCGTCTTGACTGGGACCTCGGTTTTTGTCATTCCCTCTTCTTTCCTTACTAGAGATGGTTGGTGTTTTAGTAGTCTCTCTCTTTTGTTTCTTACTGTCTTTAAATAATGCTTTTTTACAGTTTTTTAATGTCAATTTTAATTTTTGATGAATTCCTTTTATGTAGTAATATAATGTAATTGTTTTTATTTCTTCACAGACTGATGATGCACCGTGTTTTGTGTGCGAAACGTTTTTTGTATAATAAATCGTGGCCTGTTACTGAGAGTGTATCATGGAACCTCCTGAAATCTTCCTATATTGCCGTCTGCAGATCTATATATATATATAGTATATATATATATATATATATATATATATATATATATATATATATATATATATATATATATATATATATATATATATATATATATATATATATATATGTATATATATATATATATATATATATATATATATATATATATATATATATATATATATACTTATATATATATATATATATATATATATATATATATATATATATATATATATATATATATATATATATATATATATATATATATATATATATATATATATATATATATATATATATATATATATATATATATATATATATATATATATATATATATATATATATATATATATATATATATATACATACATGCTTATATATGATAGGTTTCATATCAAAGCCACAAAGTGAACAATTGCAATAGAATAGGGAAATTCAAAGTAAAAAAGAACAAAAAAACTATAGTTTCTATAGTAATACTAAAGACTCTGATTGTAAGTATTGCTTTTATTTAGTATTTGGTTAAATTCATATGGAACAAGTCAAAACAACAGACTTAAAGAAATAATTTAAAACGCAATGTAAGTGAGAATACAAACATTAGATAAGAAGAGAAAGAACAAATTACGAAAACAAAATCAGCAGTAGATACGGCTTTACATATACTAATGTTATGTAAGACCTTGAACGGCAGTTGTAAACTTGCCTTTGTAAAGCCGATTGCCGTCTTGACTTGATGGGGAGTAAACTGTACTCGGTACCAACAAAGTTTTTCCAAACTTGTTTTCTTTCTGCGGCCATCCAATATCCCCAAACTTGCCAACGTCGGTACCTTTTCTTCGGTGTTCTTTTACTTGAATACTTCCAGTCTGCACCTTATTTGCTTTTGCTACTTATTGGGAAACTCGTATGAAATTAGAACGAACATTTTATGTATATGTATATATATATATTATCATATATATATATATATATATATGTATATATATATATATAATATATATATATATATATATATATATATATATTATATATTATAAAGGTTATTTTGTCACGAAGGAAAAAAATGAAAAAACGAGTTGGCCTCAGTAAAGGGTCCGAATAGGACCGAAAGTACTCAGCCAACTCGTTTTTTCATTTTTTTCCTTCGTGGCAAAAAAACCTTTATTTATACATAGCATCACGTTTTATATACTTCGTGATCAAGTTATTCTATATATATATATATATATATATACTATATATATATATATATATATATATATATATATATATATATATATATATATATTTATATATGTATATAAGATCTACCAGATTGGCTGAGCAGCAGCACTAGTATTTAGTCAACATAGTAATGTGCCTCTCTGTCGAACTTCTCAGTTCCAGAGTTCCTCTATTCCTCACACCGTTGGGCTGTGGACAAACAGTCTCCCTGATGATGTTGTACAATTAGAACCTCAAAGGTTCAAGTGAAGTAATTATATATCCTTGTATATTATAAGTCACTTACATTTCTAACTATCTACTTAATTTTTTGTTAATTTTTTTCCTAACAACTGATCTCCTCTTTCTGTATTTTCTGTAACCTTCTCTGGCTTCTTTCAAATGTACATCAAATTCGCTGGAAGCTTGTTGTTGTTGTTGTTGTTGTATGGTGTTTTTAAGTTGCATGGAACCAGTGGTTATTCAGCAGCGGGACCAACAGATTCACGTGACTTCCGAACCACGTCGAGAGTGAACTTCTATCACCAGAAATACACATCTCTCACTCCTCAACGGAATGGCCGAGAATCGAACCCGCGACCACCGAGGTGGGACGCTAATACCATACCAACCACGCCGCTGAGGCGCCTCGCTTGAAGCTTGAACCCCAAGTGAAGCTGAAAGCTTGAAGCCCAAGTGATTGGTCCCTGTGGCATTGGACTGATACCAATTTTGCTGTACTACTTATGTCTATCGAACTGAGATTTTGTACTGGGAGCCAATATCACATTCGCCTCAACATTTTTCATATTCACTCATATTAAGAGACAAATGTCGTTTGATATCCTATTCACTATAACTTGCGAATAGGGTACTGAATTTGCAAAAAGTTATTACTGTTATAATTATTAATTTTGTTTTTATTGTTGTTGCTAATCCCATTTCGAAACAAAATGAGAAAACGGAGGACAAATATATTTAAAAGCACATACTGAAGAGGGAGCATGACGCCCCGAAACTGTATACGATTCTAAATATATTTGTTCCTCAATTTGTGTGTCTTTATTTTAATTTAAGATTCAAGGGTAACTACTGATCTGTTATCATCACTAATACCATTTCATTGTTGGTATTATAGCTGTCAAATCCACCAGTGAGAAATTCCAATAATATCCCAAAAGAGAAAACTCTGACAGAATCGCGCTGGCATCTGCATTTCAAGGAAAATTCTCAGATAACCTAAATATTTAGGGTAATCCAATGCTTATTCGAGGTTATGGAACGGTGAGATTGTCCGTTCTTGGAGCGTACGGGGGAGGGGCGGAGGGGCGGGGTGATTGTGGGTGGGAGTTTGGGGGGGGGGGTGTGTTTGTGGAGGGGGGGGGGGAGAGAGAGAGAGGTTAATACAGGGATTCGGGAGAGAGGATGGCGTCTTATATCTCGCAGTGTGTGCAGTTTCATGATACACCGAGAGAACTAATCTTCTCCAGTACTTTAACCTTCGCATTTCTAAAGAAGAAGAGCCGGAAGCGAAATGAAATCTCAATGGGAGGGATTTTGCCTATAATGAAAATGTGCCGAAGCATCACATTTGAGTGTCAGGGTCCTTATTATGATCCAGACCATGTGAATGGGATGTATATGAACATATAAGTTTATGCATATCTATTTATCTTTGCAATTGTAAACATTTGATAAAAATAATTAAGTACATATTATTGTTAGTAACACTATTTGTGTTTTACGTATGGTTTTGTTTGTTACAAAAATTTTCACATTTTCATAGAAAAAGAAAAAACCTAGGTCTTAATTTTGTTATACCAGGGGGTATTTTAAATAATTTTGAAAATTCCTATATTTTATCTTATCATTAATCAATTAGGTTCCATCCATACAGAATCTAAAGTTTAGAAAATAATGTCCATTTCATCGTATAACATTGCTTTATTATAATGATAATAGTACATTCATAATGATATCTTGTAACGGATACATTCAAATTCATGTTTCTCCTTAAGAATAATATTATGGCCTTAGAACTGTCATTACAGAATCTCTCTCTCTCTCTTCTCTCCTCCTCTTCATCCCTCGGTCTCGCTCTCTCTCTCTCTCTCTCTCTCTCTCTCTCTCTCTCTCCGACAAAGAAAATGAATAAGGTGAACATTGTGAATATCCTAATTGATTCATAAGGAAAAAGAATGCCAAAAGCATGCAAACTGTGTAAGGTGTGGTATAGCATAGTTAATCCACAAAACCTAATCAGAAAATGTGCTGCATGCAACATTCCGACCCATCCACAATGTGCTGAGGTAATGCAAGATATGAGAAAAGATACCAGAATATTTTGCTCAACATGTCTATCATGGATAGACAATGTTATTAAATCAAGATTGAATGTACAAATAGTTGAGGATGAAGAAGAAGAGGAAGAGGAAGAAGAAGAAGAGGAAAACGGAAGAGAAGTAAAAAAAAAACTGATATGGCAGAAAAAAATAAGGAAAACAAAGAACAAGATAAAAGTATGGATGCAGAGATACTCATTGATACTACATATGAGGCAATAAAGCAGCATACTTATGAAGAAATTAATTACGATATGACAACACAAAAGAAAATCCCGAAGAGGCTCTACACAGATCTACACAATGACGGGAAAGAGGAAAAAATAGACAAAAAAGACAAAGTCTGCAACCTTTTGAAAAGAGGGAATTGCAGATTTGGAGAAAGATGTCACTACAAACATCCTAAGGTATGTCACACCTATGAAATATATGGTAAATGCGCATACCTATATGGCTATGAGGATGATTGCAGAGATCTGCATCCAAAAATATGCAAAAACCTAAAAGAAGGAAAAGGATGTAAGTTCGACAAAAAATGTAAATATATGCACCCTGTAGCCATGAATCATAATCAAATAAATAATCAATCAAGTAATAAAATCCAAAATAAGAAAGAAACAAATAAAGAGAGGAATAAAGAATATCAGGTAAAAGAAAAAAGCAAGCCATCAACGAGATATGCAGAGATGTCAGCAAAAAATTTCAAAGCATCAGCTCCAAGATTCTACTCAAGAGATAATAACTGTATTTATTATGCAAGAGGATATTGCAGATACAGAGAAAATTGCAGATTCAGACACAAAATGAATAATTATGATGAAGGAAGATCAAATATTATGGAAAAGTTGGATTTTTTAATGTCAGAATTTCTGGAAATGAAAAAAAGAACAACATACCAGAACAGGAAAGAGACATGGGAAAATCCTTGTTATTACCAATATTAAATGAAGGAGATAACACGCAAACCATCATAGTGATGAATGCGCAGGGTTTAGTTACGAGTAACTCAAAAAGAAAAATAGAGTACTTAGAAGAACTAACCCAAATTGAAAAGAAAATAGATATAATGAATATAAGTGAAACCTGGTATTCCCAAGAGACTGGGAATTATGATCAAATAAAAGGGTTCCAAAATTATAGATCAGATAGAAAAAAATAGGAATCAAGGGGGAACCGCAATGTACGGGAAAGACAAAAAACAAGGAAAAATATATGACAAATATAGTAATTCAGAATGTGAACTAATAGCGGTAGAATTTGAATCTGAAAAATTAATGAACATAGTAATATATAGACCTCCTAATACAAAAGAGTTTGACTTAATAATAGAAAAATTGGATGATATATGTAGAAATCACAAGGACTGGACTATTCTCCTATCTGGAGACTTCAACTTTCCTTTCGTAGACTGGAAAGAACGAATAGGAGATTGTGGTTGTACTTATACATATAAAAAAGAGAGTAATAGTAGTGCAGAAGATAAGAGGCAATTCGAAAAGCTATTAGATATGCTACTAGAATACAACATTCAACAAATAAATCACCTGCCAACAAGAAAGGAAAATACTTTAGACCTAGTATTTGTGAACGAGGTGAATTATGTTAAAGAAATAATAGTTTATAATGCAAGTATTTCAAACCATAATGTCATAGAATTAACAGTCTATTCCAAAGCAAGTGAAAACAGAGATAAGCAAGAAATGAAAAAGTGGGAAGGATATGGAAAATACAACTTCTACAGAAAAAATATAAAATGGTCAGAAATAAATGGAGAATTAAACAAAGATTGGGATAACATTTTCGTAAGTGATGACATAAGGGTAAATACGGAGATATTATATAAAATATTAGACAAAATAGTGGATAAATATATACCGAAGAAGAAAAGTAAACATCAGTCATGCATACCAAGAGACAGAAGTTATCTTGTTCCAGAAAATCAGAAAGTGGAAAAAAGGTCTTGCAAAAGAAAAAAATGCATGGAAAGTTATAGAACAAAAAAGTAAGATAATAAATGCAGAACAAAAGATTATACAATCAAAAGAAAATGAAAAACGGGAATTGGAAGAAAAAACCCTAATAAAAATAAAGCAAAACCCCAAACTATTATACTCATACGCGAAAAAGATTAATAAAAGAAGAATAGAAATAGGCCCTCTAAGAATTAAAGGGAGATTAACGAATGGAAAAAAGGAAATTTGCAACATATTGGCAGAACGATATAAGAGAGAATTCACCCCTAGAATAGATAATGAAGATAATGATATAGAAGTAAGGGACAAAAATAGTGAATATTTAGCTGACATAGATATTAATGAAGCTGATATTGTGCAGGCTATTAATGAAATTAAAAATGGAGCTGCAGCAGGGCCTGATGGAGTTCCTGCTATTTTGTTAAAGAAAGTAGTTCATTCTATCGCAAAGCCACTT
>NC_087206.1:94335453-94342953 GCF_015104395.2 Macrobrachium nipponense
TGACTCTGCTGATGAGAAAGGATTTGCTCATAAATCCATAATATTTTCCGGTTTATTTTTCCGAAAATTCCTTCCACTGCTAATACAGCCTCTGCTGTCATTATCGCTATTACTGAGTTTTTTTCATACTCATTCTATATATATATATATATATATATATATATATATATATATATATATATATATATATATATATATATATATATATATTATTTATATATGCCACGAAGGAAAAATAAACGAATGAGGATCTGCAAGATCTTTCTACGTTAATCGTCCTTTACTGAGCAGAGACGTCGAAAGATCTTGCAGATCCTCATTCGTTTATTTTTCCTTCGTGGCATATATCTTTATTTATGGATTTATCACGTTCCTAACTTTCGTGATTCAGTTATACATATATATATATATATATATATATATATATATATATATATATATATATATATATATATATATATATATATATATATATATATATAGTATCTATATATATATATATATATATATATATATATATATATATATATATATCTATATATACATATATATATATATATATATATATATATATATATATATATATATATATATATATATATATATATATATATATATATACATTCATCATAACGACCTTTGCGCTAAAAAGTCAAAGCCCTCATGTCCTTTTTGACCCAGGTTACGACCCGACGCAGCAGTCGAACTACCAGGAACTCAACTCAATAATGGACAGTCGGCTATTATTGGAACATGCCATCAATTAGAATCCGAGCCGGGGCTACTAGCAAGGTAGGCTAGGATGTCAGCTATCTATTTATCATTCTGTTTACTGATAACACATCCCCATATCGTATTTTTCAATTTACATAGTTACGTTTTATAGTGCAGTAGAGTTCTTTGGAAGCTAAAATAAAATGTTCCAAAACTTGTATGCTCTTTTTGAATAATAACAAAAACAACAATAATACTAATAATAATGATAGTAATTAAGACTGCTGCTTCAGCACCATTAATCTTGTAGAGAGTCTTCTCTATTTTTCTGGTGATGGCTTTCTCGTTGTTACTAAGACTAGCGAGCAACGCACTAAAGGGCATGGTAAAATTCGGTTGAGTCATTTGGTTAATTATTGCTTATACAATTCTCTCTCTCTCTCTCTCTCTCTCTCTCTCTCTCTCTCTCTCTCTCTCTCTCTCCAACGCGACGTTTCTTCCTGATCCACATAACATTATCAAGCGATGACTGCTGAGGTGAGGGACTGAATTCCAGTGGTTGTTGTTGTTTTTGATTAAGATGACCTTGTATCAGCACGAGCTCTTGCTCACAGAGTAGCCCGAAAATTTCAGTGGCAAGTCCTTCTTATATTGTGGCGGGTTCTTGAGTACGTTCTAGAGAACCTCTCTGACAGGTCGAGTTTTCATTGGTTCCTGGGAAGGTGACTTATACGGCGAGCGTTTACGAGTCTTGTAGACCTTCTCAGGCGGGGGATATCACTGGGAGCCTCTGGATTGGATTCTACCTGAGTGAAGTCACCCCTGGTATTATTCTCATAATGTGCTTCAAGTCCGGTGTTTGTTTCATGTGCGCTGGTACTTTCGTTAGGGGGGAGGGGCGTGGTCCTCCTCACAAACGTCAGTATCAGGAACGCTTCTTGAGTGGTATTAAGGGGAGGCTTTTGCTCAAGGATGAGCAGCACTTCTAGGAGGCGCAGACGTCGTGGGTCAGGGGCTCTCCCGATGATCTTGACATTCCTGATGTCTTTCTGGTGTACTTTGTAGAAAAGTTTTATATCCTCCGGGGGTGGAGCGTTCCTTCTCTCTTCCTCCGTCATATACCACTTGTCAAGGGCGGCTCGTGTTTCTCGGTTTACGAGTTTATTCGAGTACCCATTATTGATCAGCATCTGGGATGCTCGGTCGAGTTCGAGGTGCGTGTCCTGCCAGGTCGAACAGAGCGAGAGGGCCCTCCTGACGAAGGGCCTGACGGTGGTGGTCTTGAACCGCGCAGGACACTAGCTATCTCCATTTAGACAAGGCCCGAGGTTCGTAGCTTTGGTGTAGACTTGTTTTTAGCTTCTGATTCGTCTTCGTGACAAGGACGTCGAGGAAGGGGAGCCGATCGTTGCTACTGTACTCAACAGTAAGTGAATCGGGACTCTACTCTCTCTTTCTTTTTTCATTTCTGTCTCTTTATCAGTTCCGTGGTTTATTCTGTGAGGATAATGAAAAAATAAAGGGGTCAAATTGTATGCGCAGGTAAACGTATCTGGTCATGAACAGTTAACCCGACAGAACCTCTGTTTTCCAAAGCAGTAAAATCAAACCATCGGTGGTCTGTCAACTGTGATTAGAAGCATCAGTGGTTGGAGGGAAGGAAGTGAAGGGACGATAAAAGATAACTCCAGATATATTCATTCAATTCTCCGACAAATCATAAAATCGGGTTAGGCTCAATGCGGTTTCTCACTCCCTCAGTTAAAAGCCTTTCATTACCTTTATCAATGG
Source organism: Macrobrachium nipponense (assembly GCF_015104395.2). Lineage (NCBI taxonomy): Eukaryota > Metazoa > Arthropoda > Malacostraca > Decapoda > Palaemonidae > Macrobrachium > Macrobrachium nipponense. The sequence continues at coordinate 94,337,959 of NC_087206.1, forward strand.
ATTCTCTCTCTCTCTCTCTCTCTCTCTCTCTCTCTCTCTGTAAACATGTACGTTGTTTGTGTTAGTGCGTGTGCATTTGTGTGTGTGCCTAATTCTTAAGACTTCAGGTTGCTAAAACGTTAAACAGCTGAATATTTATATCTCATCCATCTCTCTTCTCTCGTGACTTTACACTTTCTCCTAAGTCATATGCCTGATTAACATCAGTAAATCTAGAACATGACTAAAACCTAAATAGATAAAAAGAATGTATCAAAAGTTCTAGTCATCAGATCAAGATAAGGAATAAATATTTTTATCTGTTGAGGATTTGCATTACTGTGAGATATATACATACATACACACACACACACACATATATATATATATATATATATATATATATATATATATATATATATATATATATATATATATATATATATATATATATATATATAATAACCTAAGAGGAAGGGCTTGCCACAAGGGATGACAGTAATCTGACTAAAATCCCTGAGCTGGTAGAACACAGAAGCAAAGAAATGAGCTGAAGGCCTTACTAGTGATGGATATTTGAGATAAACTCTCGGGGCGAACTAAAAATCACATGTATTTACAATAACACAAATCAGAGGATGGGGGAATTTAAGGCAGTTGAATCGGGGGCTGACGAAACATAAAATTATGAGTAAACATGATACTGAGGTGCCGGGGATTCCACAGACGTCTCTTGTATGAAATTGCAGAGGGTTGACGACGACAATAAAGCAAAATCGAAGTAGATGATTCACAGTGAGGAAACTCGGTCTGTAATGAAGAATGCATGTAATTACTCGGAAAAATGAGCTCATCTAAGGGTTCGAGGACGCAGTGATGGCACCAAGGAATCCTCGGATATAACGCTGTTGAGATAACAAAGTCAGGTCTATATGAGAATTGCGTATATAGCAAAAGAAAAGAAAAAGAAACAGAAGGCTAGTAGAACTCAGATTCGAAGAGCTAAGTTATTATAGATGTATACCAAAGATGGGGGTGGGTGGTATAAGGGAATTGTTTATTTGTTTGTTTGTTTGTATGGTGCTTTTACGTTGCATGGAACCAGTGGTTATTTTGCAACGGGGCCAACGGCTTTACGTGACTTCCGAACCACGTCGAGAGTGAACTTCTATCACCAGAAATACACATCTCTCACTCCTCAATGGAATGGCCGAGAATCGAACCCGCGACCACCCAGGTGGGACGCCAACACCATACCAACCACGCTATTGGGGCGCTATAAGTGAATTGGTAATGGAAAAGATACTGGACTGGAAGTCAGCAACGTAGCTGGGGCAGGCATAAAGGGAGCATAGATCAAGGGGTAGTGTGTGTGTTGGAATTGCGTTCGGGGTGTCTCTGGCGAGCGCCAGTGGTGACCTTTTATGCCTTCTGTTAGATTAATTTTCCCATTCTCTCAGGTATCCCGTTTTCTATCGCGACCTCGTGGGTCGCTCTGTTGACCGCTTATGTCCTGACCTCACGAGTTGTAAGGCACCACGTCGTCGTCCAACTTTCTTTTTTGGTAAGTGTTCAGCTGCCTGGGATTGGTACTTCCCACAACGTTGGTCCAAGGACAACTTTAATTAGTACCTGCGGCTATTGGACGAGCCGCCCTTGTCCCCAAGGGAGGTTTAGTTACCTGGAAATAGATTTCAATGCAGTCAAACATTCAAGGTAGGAATGAAAGATTGCCAAAGAAATAATAAAAATAGCTTTATAGAAGAAGGAATTCTTCACGACAGACTGTTAATGTCGACAGAGATGAAATGATTTTACTTTATATATGTATTATATATATATATATATATATATAATATATATATATATATATATATATATATATATATATATATATACATGAATAAATTGATCACGAAGTATATAAAACGTGATGCTATGTATAATTACAGGTTTTTGCCCGCGCTTTTTCATTTTTTCCTTCGTGGCAAAAACCTTTATATATATATATATATCCTATATATATATATATATATATATATATATTATATATATATATATATATATATATATATATATATATGTATGTATATATATATATATATATATATATATATATATATATATATATATATATATATATATATATATATGTATATGGTTCTAGGACCTATCCCTTGTAAATTTGTTTTGAGAGTAAATGGTGTAATGGCTCATTTACCCTAATAGGAATTTATTCATTAATAATAATTTTAATGGCACCATTAAAATAAAAAGAAAAAGGAAACATGTAAAGTCTTTGTACAGAGACAATATTTATTAAAAAATATTTCAAAATTTTGGTAGACAAAATGATACTAAAAACAGGGGGAAATGCTAGTTTTAATAATGTAAAATCCTCGCAACAGCTCTCAGGAAATCGGTTTTTTTCTGTGAATCATACTGCAAAACAATATTTTTTAGTCTCTCGTTCAAGTCCTTGTACTTTCCTTTCTCTGGAATACCGTAGCCAACGTCAAACTGAACTGTTTTCAAATGGGCAAGACTCTCTTCTTTTATTGATGTTAAAATTAACTTCTAGATATTTGGATGAACACCTTAAACAACACTGTAGAGCACAGTGGTACCCATCTAAATTGTTATTGGTGCGAGGTTGATCTTGCAAAGTTCTCTCACGTAAATTCCATATATGCATAGGAAAAAGGGTTGCTATTCGCCTTTGTTTATTACCCCTAACTCTTTCGCTCCCAATATAACGTGCTTCAAAATAGGAAACCAGTTCTTGAGGTAAGCTCTCGTCGTCTGCAAGCTCGTTAAAACCATCTACCACATCATCCATAGGAAGTAGTGACAGGGCAGAAAAACACATAACTTTCACGCTGAATTCAGCATCTCTGTGATATCTTTCTTTAAAATCCAAATCAATAACCTTGCGATAAATGCTTTGCGTAAGAGGACAAGACAGGATGAAATAGATACATTTAGAAAATGATTACGTACACAGTTCATGTGCACGTTTTCAAAATCCATCATGTATATACGTCTGGGGACTTAAATTGGGGCATAATTCCAAAATTTTCGCAAAAAGTCGGTTATATGTTTCTTTCTTGTCTGGGAGGAGGGCAAATAACCTTGGTACACTGAAGTTATGAATCTGAATATGTAAAGTAAATAACTAGAAATATATTTAGGCACACAATTAAACGTTCCATCCCAGCTAAGTGTGTTGCATGCATCAAATCATCAAGTCCCTGATTTGTTGCAAAAATTAGTAATCTACTTTCATCTGCTTCGCCGCTATCAAATTGTAAGAAAACTTCACCACTGTCCAATACCCTAAACTCGTCTGGTAGTATAAATCCAGTCCTACCTACGTACGGGAAGTGGGGGAACTACTTCATTAATTTAACGCCATTTCCGGATGCTTTGACTTAAGCATGATAACGAGGGTAGTTGGGTTCTTTCATTTTCACTTAATGATGCGCCAGTTGACGCCATAAGTGACCGCAAAGTTTCTTGGCTTGAAAGTGATGCAGCCTTCAGACTAATTAAGGCCTCACATATTTTTTCTTTTGTTTCACATGAACTGTGATGACGTTCACCAATACAGTTCTGTACCTTGTAGTCCTTTTCTTCTGTTGAAGTATGCAGGCGTTCATTGCAGCTCTTCACATCACACCGGGAATCAAGAATCAAACTACCGGGAATCAACAATACTGGGAATTAAAATACTGGGAATCAAAATACTGGGGATCAAATTACCGGAATAAAAAATCCAGGAATCAACATACAGGTCACCAAATATATATATATATATATATATGTATATATATATATATATATATACGGTCTTAGAAAGGTTTGTTAAGATACATCCAGTAGTTGTACCACTGTTGTCAATCCTCTAGGAATAACTGGCGCGTCAGTGTTTATTCTTGCCAGCCGTTTCTTTGTGTTGTCAGTTAAATAAGCCTTGAACAGACCCCCACACCAACATGCTACGTTGTTTACTAAGAACATTTGGTCGCTTGCTCCATATATGATCAAGCCATAGCTTGATCCCTCGTTCATCCATTGAGCCTTTATCGTGAACATGTAAACAAAACCACCTACAGGGAAGTTTATTTTCGGATTTGTTTTTTCTTTTAGATATTGCCATTGGTCTTGGTTTGAGGTCATCTGAGGTACATGATAGTACCACTGCGAAACTTGATCTTTCACGTCCTGTTGTTTTAATCATCATTGTTTTTACATTTTCTTCTACAGTTTCATTTCCAACCACATCAAAATTCATAGCGGTTTCATCCATATCCCTAGTGTTACATAAGGGATAGTCGTATTCCTTGCGTTGTCTTATTACATATCAATGGACATTGATTAATTTGCTTTCTAGAACTTTTGGTAAATTTTGTACAGTTTTGTCTTTTACCACAATACCAGATTATTCCTTCCCATGAACCTAGTGCACCAAGATGCAGAGACCTTAAATCCTTTGCTGGAGTCTGGGTTCGATTTTGCCTACTTGAGATCAAAAATACGTACATTATATCGTGTCATGACATATCCGATGTTCACGCACCATGTCTGCCTCATCTTTTTCGAGTAACGGCCAATGAGCAATCCCTGTTCTTAGCGCACATTTAGTCCTTGGCATGCTGTTTAATCTGTATGCTCTTCGTCTCTAGTCTCGGATCATCTTTTCTGTTACACTATCGGATTGCTTCAGCGCAGTTATCATGCTTCTTTACAAAGTTTACAGTTTTTAACGTCCTCCTTTTATTTTTACCGATTGTTGGTGTGGTCGTACGATAATTTCAATAATGGTACCTTGGATAAAGCTAGTAACAAAATGAGAGCGCGCTCACCCTAATGTCTAATTACGGTAATTACCTACGCTAATTGCTGCAATTACAGTTGTTTTGTTTACAGTATCGGTTGTGTCGCTACTGATACACTTGAATTACCTACGGATTTTACCGTTACTACAGCGGTTTTGTTTACAGCGTCGATAGCTGT
>NC_087206.1:94347953-94352953 GCF_015104395.2 Macrobrachium nipponense
TCCCTCCGGCGTCGCCAACGTGAGGCGAGGTACCAGGGCGATTGTTGTTGTCGTTATTTTATGTTAAGCTGGCATTATGCCAGCACTGGCTTTTGCTTATAGAGCAGCCCGTAGGAAATTTTCAATGGTCAAATGAGTTTTACCATATGAACGTGAAACCTTTTTATGATATATGGATATGCCAGTGAAAATGGTGTGTTGAAATGAAAGGTTGACAGGGCGAGGTCACAAACCTCTTTGAGGCCTAAGGCATCCGTCAGTAGTAGAGAAATTGGGATAGTAAGAAGTCCTGGTAAGTATGAGGTACCCAGTAGAGGAAGAATGAAGTATCTACCGTATAAGAAAAAGAAAGAAAAATTTGCATAACTCCACGGACATTGCTTGCCATGTTTAAATTACTCGGTTTGCACTGAAGAGGCCTATGAAACAGGAAAATTAATTTGTTAGAGAGAAAGTGGGGAATAGTTGGGATCGGCAGGGGTAGGGGGTGGAAACATTTGAAGGGGTGTTAGGGAATTGCTGTTTAGGGAATTGCTTAAGGGAAAGGGAACTGATTCTGAAAGAGAAGGGTGGTTATGGATAAATCCTCTACAGATGATCCACAGTATTGGCAGATGATCCAGAATGTTGGCAAGGCCTTTGTTATGGACGGATCTGGCGAAGCTCCGATCGTTCGTAAATCGCCGGTCGACACCTGCTCTATCGTTATCATCATAGTTTTCACTTAGTTGTATCGTTTCTGAGCATTCTAGCTCAGAATGCTGTAATGGTTCTTCGGCTACTATTTGACGATAGCTGCATGCTCTAGGATTACCTTGTACCCTTTGCCAATTGCACAGGCATTCAAATCTTAATCTTTGAATAATGACTGCCAGTTTACGAGGTGTTTCCATCAATATGTTGTGTGGCTGTAGATTGGTTGTTTCTAAATACCATCCACACGTGCGAGCCGCAATGTAGCGTCTGACCTTTGACAGGTGGAAATAGGGATTGAGTTCACTCATTTGTGTTTGTTCACAGACAGAAATATACATATAAAATGGTACATAACACTGAACCGAAGATCATACATATATAGTTGGATAAGGGCATAGCAATACATAAAATGGTAATAATACATAGATCGGTACAAGAATAACAATGGAAATATACGTACAAAAGTCGTACGAGAGCAGTTGTGTTTCTTTCCACCGCTTGTTTTCTTTCGTAGGTTACTCGTTGCGGGATCATGGAGGTTATGGTTGTACGTAGGCGAGTGTAGACCCGCACACGTGGGCGCTACACCACAATATAACTTCAGCTCATTTGGAGGTACAATTACATAAGACTAAACGCCATAAACCGAACTGTATGGAAAAAAGGCAGAAACTAACTTTCATGCATAAAATCAAAGTAAGAACCATCAGTTTCTCTTTTATAATTAGTTCACTGTTGTTTTGTTCTTTTTCTTTTACAGGAAAATCTATGCTGTCCATGAAAGTGTTTCAACTTTTCGAATGATTTAATGTGATTGACCAAAATTAGATAAACTACCACCAGTTCTATGAATTGCGCCCCTGTGGGGATCTATGCGTTCCTCCTGTTGCCTCTTCGTGCCTCCCACCTGTATCCCGTAATCTTATTTCTGGCAACTATATTCATACACAACAATGTATGAGAGTAGGGAAGGGAAGCAATAATAAACGAATACGGACCCCGATTAATAGTATCTCTTTAGGAATCCTATTCATATTTACGTCAGAATATTCCTTTTTAATGATAGACGTGAATTTTCTTCTAATTCAGGCTCAGTAGGTATAGAAAAGAGTTCACCCATTTTCACTGTCAATTTATTTAGAAATGAAAACTCTCCGAGGGAACACAATCATTCATCAAGCATTTTGATATAAATATTTCTTCTTTAAAAAAATGGCCCAGTTTGGCAAGTGACTTAAGGCTTTGTGGAGAGGGGTTAGGCAGAGCTTAATTTAAAATTAATGGAACAAGAACTAAAAGAACTCGTGGACAAATCAATAAAAGTCTTTTATTTCTGTAATATAATTCCGTGTAAAATCCTGAATGCTAGAAATAAGGAGGTCGGGAAAGGGAAGCCTGTTATCCCACTCCTTCTACACGGCAAACCCTATCTATGGGTGCTGGCCATTAACAGACTCCAGAAAGGAATCGGCATCACGCTCATAACGAAATAGGGCGAACGAGTCGTCAACATATCTGCGGAGAAATAGTGAGTGGAAGCTAAGGGGAAATGCTTCTATTATGCGCTCCTCCTGCGGCGGGTGATGCACAGGACCTCTGGGAAATTTCACCACTCCTGTCTTTGTATTTCAAAGCTCTTGTCCAGTAGGTCTGGGTCTTCCGGCTCCTCTTCTTTAGCTTACAAGGATCCAAATAATAATATCATGAACTATTATCCCAAGGGCAGTGCAAAAGATATGGCAAGCATCTCCATCGCCTTTTAACCATGATCTTATCTGCATATGGAAATTCCATAATTTGCTTTATGCTTTAATTTACAATTTTAACCGGATATCTTACTCTTAAAATTCTTATCACATTGAGAAAATCATTTAAAATAATTTTATCGTAATACCTTGATTAATGCCCGTATGACAATATGGGTTTATGCATAATGCTAATTTCATTTGCAGTTTCATTCTATTTTAATTTATAGATGTTGGACGACCTGTGTATTGTTTTACTAGTCTCTTTAATCATTTTTTTTCTCTCTCATATTACTCAGTTTTTCCTTGACTTCTTCTGAATCCTATCTCGATCATTTTGTTATGCATTTTATTATGTATTATTTGTCAGTTTTGTGATGTTTAAACTCGTATCATCTTGCTCAAAATATGCCAAGGGTCTATTACTACCTACTTTATATCTTCTTCATCTCTGTCCTTTTTATCATTACAAAATCTAATCGAAGAGCAATAGCAATGATCAAATAACAATCCTTTGTAGAATCCCCTGTTTACCATAAATCCTCTTGATAAGACTTCAGTCCAACCATCCGGTTCTCATCTGGCCTCAAGGGGTGAGGTTGCTAGCCCCATGCCATCTTTCTACCCTAAGTGACACTGATACCCATATACCACCGTGCCAACTGGTAGGCACTAGTCGGGGAGCAAATCACAAACCTTCCAAATGGTAGCCGGGTGCTCTACAACTGAGCCGCTACCCATGAAAAGCGATGATTTAAAATACGGTAGGTATTCTATTCTAAGCAGAATAATGTTGGTTTTAGCACTTACTTGGTAGGGTAGTAAACACATTGAAGTATATCATAGGTTTCGTATTTAAACGCATTTCCAAAAAGTGAGGCTATTATATATATATATATATATATATATATATATATATATATATATATATATATATATATAGATATATATATTATATATATTATTATATATATATACACTTGCTTATATATGATAGGTTTCATATCAAAGCCACAAGTGAACAATTGCAATAAAAAAGTGAAATTCAAAGTAAAAAAGAAAAAAAAAACTATAGTTTCTATAGTAATACTAAAGACTCTGATTGTAAGTATTGCTTTTATTTAGTACTTGGTTAAATTCATACGGAACAAGACAAAACAACAGACTTGAAAGAAATATTTTTAAACGCTATGTATGTGAGAATACAAACATTAGATAAAAAGAGAAAGAACAAATTACAAAAACAAAATCAGCAGTAGATACGGCTTTACATATACTAATGTTATATAAGACCTTGAAAGACAGTTGTAAACTTGCCTTTGTAAAGCCGATTGCCGTCTTGACTTGATGGGGAGTAAACTTTCCTCGGTACCAACAAAGTTTTTCCAAACTTGTTTTCTTTCTGCGGCCATCCAATATCCCCAAACTTGCCAACGTCGGTACCTTTTCTTCGGTGTTCTTTTACTTGAATACTTCCAGTCTGCACCTTATTTGCTTTTGCTACTTATTGGGAAACTCGTATGAAATTAGAATGAACATTTATGTGTGTATATATATATATATATATATTTATATATATATATATATATATATATATTATCTATATATATTTATATATATATATATATATATATATCTATATATATATATATATATATATATATATATATATATATATATATATATATATATATATATATATATATATATATATATATATATAAATATATATATGATCTACCAGATTTGCTGAGCAGCAGCAGTAGTATTTATTAAACGTAGTAATGTGCCTCTCTGTCGAATTTCCCAGTTCCAGAGTTCCTTTATTCCTAACACCGTTGGGCTGTGGACAAACAGTCTCCCTGATGATGTTGTACAATTAGAACCTCAAAAGTTCAAGTGAGATGCAATGCATTACTACCCTAAAGTAATTTTATATATCCTTGTATATTATAAGTTACTTACATTTCTAACTATCTACTTAATCTTTTGTTAATTTTTTTCCTAACAACTGATCTCCTCTTTCTGTATTTTCTGTAACCTTCTCTGGCTTCTTTCAAATGTACATCAAATTCGCTGGAAGCTTGTTGTTGTTGTTGTATGGTGCTTTTACGTTGCTTGGAACCAGTGGTTATTCAGCAACGGGACCAACAGCTTTACGCGACTTCCGAACCACGTCGAGAGTGAACTTCTATCACCAGAAATACACATCTCTCACTCCTCAACGGAATGGCCGAGAAACGAACCCGCGACCACCGAGGTGGGACGCTAATACCATACCAACCATGACGCTGAGGCGCCTCGCTGGAAGCTTGAAGCCCAAGTGATTGGTCCCTGTGGCCTTGAACTGATACCAATTTTGCTCTACTACAGATGTCTATCGAACTGAGATTTTGTACTGAGAGCTAATATCACATCCGCCTCAACATTTTTCATATTCACTCATATTAAGAGACAAATGTTGTTTGATATCCTATTCACTATAACTCTCGAATAGGGTACTGAATTTGCAGAAAGTTATTATTGTTATAATTATTAATTTTGTTGTTATTGTTGTTG
>NC_087206.1:94357953-94362953 GCF_015104395.2 Macrobrachium nipponense
AGGATGAGCAGCGCTTCTAGGAGGCGCAGACGTCGTGGGTCAGGGGCTCTCCCGATGATCTTGACATTCCTGATGTCTTTCTGGTGTACTTTGTAGAAAAGTTTTATATCCTCCGGGGGTGGAGCGTTCCTTCTCTCTTCCTCCGTCATATACCACTTGTCAAGGGCGGCTCGTGTTTCTCGGTTTACGAGTTTATTCGAGTACCATTATTGATCAGCATCTGGGATGCTCGGTCGAGTTCGAGGTGCATGTCCTGCCAGGTCGAACAGAGCGAGAGGGCCCTCCTGACGAAGGGCCTGACGGTGGTGGTCTTGAACCGCGCAGGACACTAGCTATCTCCATTTAGACAAGGCCCGAGGTTCGTAGCTTTGGTGTAGACTTGTTTTTAGCTTCTGATTCGTCTTCGTGACAAGGACGTCGAGGAAGGGGAGCCGATCGTTGCTACTGTACTCAACAGTAAGTGAATCGGGATTCTACTCTCTCTTTCTTTTTTTCATTTCTGTCTCTTTCAGTTCCGTGGTTTATTCTGTGAGGATAATGAAAAAATAAAGGGGTCAAATTGTATGCGCAGGTAAACGTATCTGGTCATGAAACAGTTACCCGACAGAACCTCTGTTTTCCAAAGCAGTAAAATCAAACCATCGGTGGTCTGTCAACTGTGATTAGAAGCATCAGTGGTTGGAGGGAAGGAAGTGAAGGGACGATAAAAGATAACTCCAGATATATTCATTCAATTCTCCGACAAATCATAAAATCGGGTTAGGCTCAATGCGGTTTCTCACTCCCTCAGTTAAAAGCCTTTCATTACCTTTATCAATGGATTCTCTCTCTCTCTCTCTCTCTCTCTCTCTCTCTCTCTCTCTCTCTCTCTCTCTTCCAAACATGTACGTTGTATGTGTTAGTGCGTGTGCATTTGTGTGTGTGCCTAATTCTTTAAGACTTCAGGTTGCTAAAACGTTTAAACAGCTGTAATTTTATATCTCATCCATCTCTCTTCTCTCGTGACTTTACACTTTCTCCTAAGTCATATGCCTGATTAACATCAGTTAAATCTAGAACATGACTAAAAACCTAAATAGATAAAAGAATGTATCAAAAGTTCTAGTCATCAGATCAAGATAAGGAATAAATATTTTTATCTGTTGAGGATTTGCATTACTGTGAGATATATACATACATACATATATATATATATATATATATATATATATATATATATATATATATATATATATATATATATATATATATATATATATATATATAACCCAAGAGGAAGGGCTTGCCACAAGGGATGACAGTAATCTGACTAAAATCCCTGAGCTGGTAGAACACAGAAGCAAAGAAATGAGCTGAAGGCCTTACTAGTGATGGATATTTGAGATAAACTCTCGGGCGAACTAAAAATCACGTGTATTTACAATAACACAAATCAGAGGATGGGGGAATTTAAGGCAGTTGAATCGGGGGCTGACGAAACATAAAATTATGATGTAAACATGATACTGAGGTGCCGGGGATTCCACAGACGTCATCTTGTATGAAATTGCAGAGGGTTGACGACGACAATAAAGCAAAATCGAAGTAGATGATTCACAGTGAGGAAACTCGGTCTGTAATGAAGAATGCATGTAATTACTCGGAAAAATGAGCTCATCTAAGGGTTCGAGGACGCAGTGATGGCACCAAGGAATCCTCGGATATAACGCTGTTGAGATAACAAAGTCAGGTCTATATGAGAATTGCGTATATAAGACAGAAATGGCTTAGCAAAAGAAAAAGAAACAGAAGGCTAGTAGAACTCAGATTCGAAGAGCTAAGTTATTATAGATGTATACCAAAGATGGGGGTGGGTGGTATAAGGGAATTGTTTATTTGTTTGTTTGTTTGTATGGTGCTTTTACGTTGCATGGAACCAGTGGTTATTTTGCAACGGGGCCAACGGCTTTACGTGACTTCCGAACCACGTCGAGAGTGAACTTCTATCACCAGAAATACACATCTCTCACTCCTCAATGGAATGGCCGAGAATCGAACCCGCGACCACCAGGTGGGACGCCAACACCATACCAACCACGCTATTGGGGCGCTATAAGTGAATTGGTAATGGAAAAGATACTGGACTGGAAGTCAGCAACGTAGCTGGGGCAGGCATAAAGGGAGCATAGATCAAGGGGTAGTGTGTGTGTTGGAATTGCGTTCGGGGTGTCTCTGGCGAGCGCCAGTGGTGACCTTTTATGCCTTCTGTTAGATTAATTTTCCCATTCTCTCAGGTATCCCGTTTTCTATCGCGACCTCGTGGGTCGCTCTGTTGACCGCTTATGTCCTGACCTCACGAGTTGTAAGGCACCACGTCGTCCGTCCAACTTTCTTTTTTGGTAAGTGTTCAGCTGCCTGGGATTGGTACTTCCCACAACGTTGGTCCAAGGACACCTTTAATTAGTACCTGCGGCTATTGGACGAGCCGCCCTTGTTCCCAAGGGAGGTTTAGTTACCTGGAAATAGATTTCAATGCAGTCAAACATTCAAGGTAGGGAATGAAAGATTGCCAAAGAAATAATAAAAATAGCTTTATAGAAGAAGGAATTTCTTCACGACAGACTGTTAATGTCGACAGTGAGATGAAATGATTTTACTTTATATATGTATAATATATATATATATATATATATATATATATATATATATATATATATATATATATATATATATCTATATATATATATATATATATATATATACATGAATAAATTGATCACGAAGTATATAAAACGTGATGCTATGTATAAATTACAGGTTTTTGCCCCGCTTTTTCATTTTTTCCTTCGTGGCAAAAACCTTTATATATATATATATATATATATATATATATATATATATATATATATATATATATATATATATATATATATATATATATATATATATATATATATATATATATATATATATATATATATATATATATATATATATATATCTATATATATATATATATATATATATATATATATATGTATATATATATATATATATATATATATATATATATATATATATATATATGTATATATATATATATATATATATATATATATATATATATATATATATATATATATATATATATATATATATATATCTATATATATATATGTATATGGTTCTAGGACCTATCCCTTGTAATTTGTTTTGAGAGTAAATGGTGTAATGCTCATTTACCCAAATAGGAATTTATTCATTAATAATAATTTTAATGGCACCATTAAAATAAAAAGAAAAAGGAAACATGTAAAGTCTTTGTACAGAGACAATATTTATTAAAAAATATTTCAAAATTTTGGTAGACAAAATGATACTAAAAACAGGGGGAAATGCTAGTTTTAATAATGTAAAATCCTCGCAACAGCTCTCAGGAAATCGGTTTTTTTCTGTGAATCATACTGCAAAACAATATTTTTTAGTCTCTCGTTCAAGTCCTTGTACTTTCCTTTCTCTGGAATACCGTAGCCAACGTCAAACTGAACTGTTTTCAAATGGGCAAGACTCTCAAGACTCTCTTATTTTATCGATGTTAAAATTAACTTCTAGATATTTGGATGAACACCTGAAACAACACTTGTAGCAGCACAGTGGTACCTTCTAAATTGTATTGGTGCGAGGTTGATCTTGTCAAAGTTCTCTCACGTAAATTCCATTTATGCATAGGAAAAAGGGTTGCAATTCGCCTTTGTTGATCACCCCTACCATCTTTCGCTCCCACCCAATATAACGTGCTTCAAAATAGGAAACCAGTTCTTGTGGTAAGTTCTCGTCGTCTGCAATCTCGTCAAACCATCTACCACATCAATCCATAGGAAGTAGTGACAGGGCAGAAAAACACCCTACTTTTACACTGAATTCAGCATCTCTGTGATATCTTTCTTTAAAATCCAAATCAATAACCTTACGATAAATGCTTTGCGTAAGTGGACAAGACACGATGAAATAGATACATTTAGAAAATGATTACGTACACAGTTCATGTGCGCGTTTTCAAATCCATGGTGGGGGACTTAAATTGGGGCATAATCCAAAATTTTCGCAAAAAGTCGTTTATATGTTTCTTTCTTGTCTGGGAGGAGGGCAAATAACCTTGGTACACTGAAGTTATGAATCTTGAATATGTAAAGTAAATAACTAGAAATATATTTAGGCACACAATTAAACGTTCCATCCCAGCTAAGTGTGTTGCATGCATCAAATCATCAAAGTCCCTGATTAGTTGCAAAAATTTAGTAATCTACTTTTCATCTGCTTCGCCGCTATCAAATGTATGAAAACTTCACCACTGTCCAATACCCTAACTCGTCTGGTAGTATAAATCTAGTTCTACATACGTACGGGAAGGTGTGGGGACTACTTCATTAATTTGACGTCATTTCCGGATACTTTGACTTAAGCATGATAACGAGGGTAGTTGGGCTCTTTCATTTTCACTTAATGATGCGCCAGTTGACGCCATAAGTGACCCTAAGTGACCGCAAAGTTTCTTGGCTTGAAAGTGATGCAGCCTTCAGACTAATTAAGGCCTCACATATTTTTTCTTTTGTTTCACATGAACTGTGATGATGTTCACCAATACGGTTCAGTAACTTGTAGTCCTTTTCTTCTGTTGAAGTGTGCAGGCGTTCATTGCAGCTCTTCACATCACACCGGAATCAAACTACCGGAAAATCAACAATACAGGGAATAAAATCCTGGGAATCAAAATACTGGAATCAAAGTACCCCGAATAAAAAATCCAGGAATCAACATACAGGTCACCAAATATATATATATATATATATAATATCTATATATATATATATATATATATATATATATATATACATATATATATATCATATATATATCTATATATATATAATATATATATATATATATATATATATATATATATATATATTATATATATATATATATATATATACGGTCTTAGAAAGGTTTGTTAAGATACA
>NC_087206.1:94367953-94372953 GCF_015104395.2 Macrobrachium nipponense
CGTTGTCTTATTACATATCAATGGACATTGATTAATTTGCTTTCTAGAACTTTTGGTAAATTTTGTACAGTTTTGTCTTTTACCACAATACCAGATTATTCCTTCCCATGAACCTAGTGCACCAAGATGCAGAGACCTTAAATCCTTTGCTGGAGCCTGGGTTCGATTTTGCCTACTTGAGATCAAAAATACGTACATTATATCGTGTCATGACATATCCGATGTTCACGCACCATGTCTGCCTCATCTTTTTCGAGTAACGGCCAATGAGCAATCCCTGTTCTTAGCGCACATTTAGTCCTTGGCATGCTGTTTAATCTGTATGCTCTTCGTCTCTAGTCTCGGATCATCTTTTCTGTTACACTATCGGATTGCTTCAGCGCAGTTATCATGCTTCTTTACAAAGTTTACAGTTTTTAACGTCCTCCTTTTATTTTTTCCGATTGTTGGTGTGGTCGTACGATAATTTCAATAATGGTACCTTGGATAAAGCTAGTAACAAAATGAGAGCGCGCTCACCCTAATGTCTAATTACGGTAATTACCTACGCTAATTGCTGCAATTACAGTTGTTTTGTTTACAGTATCGGTTGTGTCGCTACTGATACACTTGTAATTACCTACGGATTTTACCGTTACTACAGCGGTTTTGTTTACAGCGTCGATAGCTGTGACGGTAGTTAACTATACAGACAACTATCGACACTTCAGGTGGCCATGGTCGCCTACATGCCGGCGTGCGCGCGCGCACACACACACATACACACACACACATATATATACATATATATATATATATATATATATATATATATATATATATATATATATATATATATATATATATATACATCACACACACACAGACAGAGAGACAGAGAGAGAGACAGAGAAATCGTGTATTTCATATCTACGTGGTATTGTTAGTTTGTATCAATCTCGTGTAAGAACCACATAATATATGGAGCATTATACTAACAATAGCCTAAAGATCAGCTTATTCTAATGTTTTTTTCTTTTTCTAGACTTTTAAAGTCACCATAAAATAGAAATGATACAGCTCCTATTCGTTTTATCTCAGATCTAATGGGTGGCATACATAATGTACAAACCCTCAGGCAACAGACTTGAAGGAATAATCATCGCACATTGCAAGAAAGCTTAAACAGATCTCACAGTCTCAAAACGCATCACAATATATTTGTGTATCGATGGTTTCGATCCCTTCGCCCACATACCGTCCGTATTATATAAATCTCCAGCTTCTTGTCTCGTGTTTCCGCATTCCAGTGTCATTTCGGACATTAATGTTAAGGAATTTCATAACAAAAGGAGAACCCTTTTTTTTTCTATACTCCTCCGTGTTAACTGCTTTCATTTTAAGGATTTATTTAATAATAAATCTCTCCCCTCCATATTGGCATATAATTTAGATATAAGACGTCTGATGACATTCCCCCAAGGGAATAAATTAGTGAAATTTCTCGGTTTTCTAAGTTCAGAATGATTCTTTGTAAAGGAATATGCAGTCTGCACTTGAAACCTTCGCCTTTAATTCTCACACAATGATATTTCCCAGCGATTCAAGACGTCCAATCAGAGACGAGTTTAAAGATCTACCTTCGTTATTCTCAGATATTCTCTCTTCAATTTTAGGCAATAGATTTATTTGTACTAGATAACACTCTTTTAGGCTAGATGACTTATCCATAAGAGTATAAGGTTTCTTAAGACAATTAATGAGTCAGCTGACATTCAATATACTGATAATATTGTTGAAGATTTCTGCATATCTTATGATGTGCGTTCATGATTTAGCAGTAAATTATAAGTATGGTAGTGAGTCGTCTTGTTTCTTCTATTCTCCTTGACCTACCCTCTGTTATAGAAAACAAAAACTACCAATTATACACACATCTTTATATATATATATATATATATATATATATATATATATATATATATATATATATATATATATATATATATATATATATATGTAGTATATATATATATATATATATATATATATATATTATATATATATATATATATATATATATATCTATATATATATATATACATATTATATATATATATATATATATATATATATATATATATATATATATATATATATATATATATATATATATATATATATATATATATATATATAATATATATATATATATGTATATATATATATATATATATATATATATATATATATATATATGTATATATATATATATATATATATATATATATATATATATATATATATATATATTATATATATATATATATGTATATATGGTTTTAGGACCTATCCCTTGTAAATTTGTTTTGAGAGAAGTGGTGTAATGGCTCATTTACCCAAATAGGAATTTATTCATTAATAATAATTTTAATGGCACCATAAAATAAAAGAAAAGGGAAACATGTAAAGCCTTTGTACAGAGACAATATTTATTAAAAAATATTTCAAAATTTCGGTAGACAAAATGATAACTAAAAACAGGGGGAAATGCTAGTTTTAATAATGTAAAATCCTCGCAACAGCTCTCAGGAAAGAAATCGGTTTTTTTCTCCGTGAATCATACTGCAAAAAACAATATTTTTTAGTCTCTCGTTCAAGTCCTTGTACTTTCCTTTCTCTGGAATACCGTAGCCAACGTCAAACTGAACTGTTTTCAAATGGGCAAGACTCTCAAGACTCTCTTATTTTATCGATGTTAAAATTAACTTCTAGATATTTGGATGAACACCTGAAACAACACTGTAGAGCACAGTGGTACCCTTCTAAATTGTTATTGGTGCGAGGTTGATCTTGCAAAGTTCTCTCACGTAAATTCCATTTATGCATAGGAAAAAGGGTTGCAATTCGCCTTTGTTGATCACACCCCTACCTCTTTCGCTCCCAATATAACGTGCTTCAAAATAGGAAACCAGTTCTTGTGGTAAGTTCTCGTCGTCTGCAATCTCGTCAAAACCATCTACCACATCATCCATAGGAAGTAGTGACAGGGCAGAAAAACACCCTACTTTTACACTGAATTCAGCATCTCTGTGATATCTTTCTTTAAAATCCAAATCAATAACCTTACGATAAATGCTTTGCGTAAGTGGACAAGACACGATGAAATAGATACATTTAGAAAATGATTACGTACACAGTTCATGTGCGCGTTTTCAAAATCCATCTGGGGACTTAAATTGGGGCATAATTCCAAAATTTTCGCAAAAAGTCGTTTATATGTTTCTTTCTTGTCTGGGAGGAGGGCAAATAACCTTGGTACACTGAAGTTATGAATCTGAATATGTAAAGTAAATAACTAGAAATATATTTAGGCACACAATTAAACGTTCCATCCCAGCTAAGTGTGTTGCATGCATCAAATCATCAAGTCCCTGATTAGTTGCAAAAATTAGTAATCTACTTTCATCTGCTTCGCCGCTATCAAATTGTATGAAAACTTCACCACTGTCCAATACCCTAAACTCGTCTGGTAGTATAAATCTAGTTCTACATACGTACGGGAAGTGTGGGGACTACTTCATTAATTTGACGTCATTTCCGGATACTTTGACTTAAGCATGATAACGAGGGTAGTTGGGCCCCCTTCTTTCATTTTCACTTAATGATGCGCCAGTTGACGCCATAAGTGACCGCAAAGTTTCTTGGCTTGAAAGTGATGCAGCCTTCAGACTAATAAGGGGGCCTCACTATTTTTTTTCTTTTGTTTCACATGAACTGTGATGATGTTCACCAATACGGTTCAGTAACTTGTAGTCCTTTTCTTCTGTTGAAGTGTGCAGGCGTTCATTGCAGCTCTTCACATCACACCGGGAATCAAACTACCGTGAATCAACAATACAGGGAATTAAAATCCTGGGAATCAAAATACTGGGAATCAAATTACCCCGAATAAAAAATCCAGGAATCAACATACAGGTCACCAAATATATATTTATATATATATATATATATATATATATATATATATATATATATATATATATATACTATATATATATATATATATATATATATATATATATATATATATATATATATATATATATATATATTATATATATATATATATATATATATATATATATATATCGGTCTTAGAAAGGTTTGTTAAGATACATCCAGTAGTTGTACCACTGTTGTCAATCCTCTAGGAATAACTGGCGCGTCAGTGTTTTATTCTTGCCAGCCGTTTCTTTGTGTTGTCAGTAAATAAGCCTTGAACAGACCCCACACCAACATGCTACGTTGTTTACTAAGAACATTTGGTCGCTTGCTCCATATATGATCAAGCCATAGCTTGATCCCTCGTTCATCCATTGAGCTTTATCGTGAACATGTAAACAAAACCACCTACAGGGAAGTTTATTTTCGGATTTGTTTTTTTTTCTTTTAGATATTGCCATTGGTCTTGGTTTGAGGTCATCTGAGGTACATGATAGTACCACTGCGAAACTTGATCTTTCACGTCCTGTTGTTTTATCATCATTGTTTTTACATTTTCTTCTACAGTTTCATTTCCAACCACATCAAAATTCATAGCGGTTTCATCCATATCCCTAGTGTTACATAAGGGATAGTCGTATTCATTGCGTTGTCTATTACATATCAATGGACATTGATTAATTTGCTTTCTAGAACTTTTGGTAAATTTGTACAGTTTGTCTTTTACCACAATACCAGATTATTCCTTCCCATGAACCTAGTGCACCAAGATGCAGAGACCTTAAATCCTTTGCTGGAGCCTGGGTTCGATTTTGCCTACTTGAGATCAAAATACGTACATATATCGTGTCATGACATATCCGATGTTCACGCACCATGTCTGCCTCATCTTTTTCGAGTACGGCCAATGAGCAATCCCTGTTCTTAGCGCACATTAGTCCTTGGCATGCTGTTTAAATTTTCGTATGCTCTTCGTCTCTAGTCTCGGATCATCTTTTCTGTTACACTATCGGATT
>NC_087206.1:94377953-94412953 GCF_015104395.2 Macrobrachium nipponense
CCCTGAAGAACCATGCGTCTGGGTTGTGGGGTGTGAAAGGTTGGTAGGCATATTGAGGCGGCTGCGAGGTTCTGGCTGTCGAGGTTGGGATCGTTGCTGCTGGATTGGTTGCGCATCCCTCCGGCGTCGCCAACGTGAGGCGAGGTACCAGGGCGATTGTTGTTTTCGTTATTTTATGTTAAGCTGGCATTATGCCAGCACTGGCTTTTGCTTATAGAGCAGCCCGTAGGAAATTTTCAATGGTCAAATGAGTTTTACCATATGAACGTGAAACCTTTTTTATGATATATATGGATATGCCAGTGAAAATGGTGTGTTTGAAATGAAAGGTTGACAGGCGAGGTCACAAACCTCTTTGAGGCCAAAGGCATCCGTCAGTAGTAGAGAAATTGGGATAGTAAGAAGTCCTGGTAAGTATGAGGTACCCAGTAGAGGAAGAATGAAGTATCTACCGTATAAGAAAAAGAAAGAAAAATTAGCATAACTCCACGGACATTGCTTGCCATGTTTAAATTACTCGGTTTGCACTGAAGAGGCCTATGAAACAGGAAAATTAATTTGTTAGAGAGAAAGTGGGGAATAGTTGGGATCGGCAGGGGTAGGGGGTGGAAACATTTGAAGGGGTGTTAGGGAATTGCTGTTTAGGGAATTGCTTAAGGGAAAGGGAACTGATTCTGAAAGAGAAGGGTGGTTATGGATAAATCCTCTACAGATGATCCACAGTATTGGCAGATGATCCAGAATGTTGGCAAGGCCTTTGTTATGGACGGGTCTGGCGAAGCTCCGATCGTTCGTAAATCGCCGGTCGACACCTGCTCTATCGTTATCATCATAGTTTTCACTTAGTTGCATCGTTTCTGTAATGGTTCTTCGGCTACTATTTGACGATAGCTGCATGCTCTAGGATTACCTTCTCTCCTTTGCCAATTGCACAGCCATCCAAATCTTAATCTTTGAATAATGACTGCCAGTTTACGAGGTGTTTCCATCAATATGTTGTGTGGCTGTAGATTGGTTGTTTCTAAATACCATCCACACGTGCGAGCCGCAATGTAGCGTCTGACCTTTGACAGGTGGAAATAGGGATTGAGTTCACGCATTTGTGTTTGTTCACAGACAGAAATATACATATAAAATGGTACATAACACTGAACCGAAGATCATACATATATAGTTGGATAACCGTTATAGCAATACATAAAATGGTAATAATACATAGATCGTGACAAGAATAACAATGGAAATATACGTACGAAAGTCGTACGAGAGCAGTTGTGTTTCTTTCGACCGCTTGTTTTCTTTCGTAGGTTACTCGTTGCGGGATCATGGAGGTTATGGTTGTACGTAGGCGAGTGTAGACCCGCACACGTGGGCGCTACACCACAATATGACGCCAGTTTTTTTGGAAGTACAATTACATAAGGCTAGGCGTCATAAACCGAACTGTATGAAAGAAAGAGAAAAACTAACTTTCATGCATTTAATCAAAGTAAGAACAATCAGTTTCTCTTTTCTAATCATAGATTTATGATGGTTAATTCAGTGTTGTTTTGTCCTTGTTCTTTTACAGGAAAATCGATGCTGTCTATGAAAGTGTTTCAACTTTTTTAATGATTTACTGTGATTGATCAAAATTAGATAAACTATCACCATTTTTTATGAATTGAGCCCCTGTGGGGATCTATGCGTACCTTTAGTTGCCTCTTCGTGCGTCCCACCTGTATCCCGTAACCTTATTTCTGGCAACTATATTCATACACAACAATGTATGAAAGTAGGGAAGGGAAGCAATAGTAAACGAATACGGACCCCGATTATTAGCATCTCTTTAGGAATCCCATTCATATTTACTTCAGAATATTCCTTTTGAGTTATAGATATGAATTTTTTTCCTAATTCAGGCTCAGTAGGTATAGAAAAGAGTTCACCCATTTTCACTGTCAATTTATTTAGATATGAAAACTCTCCGAGGGAACACAATCATTGATCAAGTATTTTGATATAAATATTTACTCTTTAAAGAAATGGCCCACTTTGGCAAGGGACTTAAGGCCTTGCGGAGAGGGGTTAGGCAGAGCTTAATTTAAAATTAATGGAACAAGAACTAAAAGAATTCACGGACAAATCAATAAATGTCTTTTATTCCTATAATATAATTCCATGTAAAATCCCGAATGCTAGAAATAAGGAGGTCGGGAAAGGGAAGCCTGTTATCCCACTCCTTCTAAACGGCAAACCTTATCTATGGGTGCTGGCCATTAACAGACTCCAGAAAGGAATCGGCATCACCCTCATAACGAAATAGGGTGAACGAGTCGTCAACATATCAGCGGAGAAATAGTGAGTGGAAGCTAAGGGGAAAGGCTTCTATTATGCGCTCCTCCTGCGGCGGGTGATGCAAAGGACCTCTGGGAAATTTCACCGCTCCTGTCTTTGTATTTCAGAGCTCTTGTCCAGTAGGTCTGGGTCTTCCGGCCCCTCTTCTTTAGCTTACAAGGATCCAAATAATAATATCATGAACTATTATCCCAAGGGCTGTGCAAAAGATATGGCAAGCATCTCCATCGCCTTTTAATCATGATCTTATCTGCATATCGAAGTTCCATAAATTGCCTTATGCTTTACTTTACAATTTTAACAGGATAGCTTACTCTTAAAATTCTTATCACATTGAGAAAATCTTTTAGATATAATTTTATCGTAATACCTTGATTAATGCCCGTATGACAATATGGATTTATGCATAATTTTAATTTCATTTGCAGTTTCATTCTATTTTAATTTCTAGATGTCGGACGACCTGTCTATTGTTTTAATAGTCTATTTAATTTTTTTCTCTCTCATATTACTTGTGTTCTCATCACCTCAGTTTTTCCTTGACTTCTTCTGAATCCTATCTCGCTCTTTTTGTGACGCATTTCATTATGTATTATTTGTCAGTTTTGTGGTGTTTAAACTCGTATTATCTTGCTCAAAATATGCCAAGAGTCTATTACTACTCACTTTATATCTTCTCCATCTCTGTCCTTCTTTTCATTACAAAATCTAAGAGAAGAGCAATAGCAATGATCAAATAACAATCGTTTGTAGAATCCCCTGTTTACCATAAATCCTCTTGATAAGACTCCAATATTACCTTTGAATCTACTTTGTTCGTGGATAGCTTCAATAACCATTACTTCTTTTAACGAAAATGACTATTGTTACAATGTTATAATGACTTCTATAACATTGGTCTTCGAATGCAGGCTGGTGCCTTCTAGGTGCCTTCTTGTAATCAACAAAAGCCATCAGAAGGAGGTTTTTAAACTCCATGCGCAGCTGCGTAATATATATTTACCACAAATACTTTCTCCGTACAATTTCAGCCTTTTCTAAAGCCAGTGTGTTCATCTTTAAGCTTCGAAGCGTTTCTTCAATTACTTTCCCCAGACTGTTTAGAATAATCTTGTTGAATATTTTCATTACAAACGCAAAAAGTATAATGCGTTTATAGTTAACATATTGTGTCTGGATATCTTTACTTAGTACCTTTACAATGACATCTATTTTCCAATCACCAGGTTTTGTTCCCTCATTCCTTATTCAACGTGTTATCATTTCCACGTCAGCTAAAATCGTCTCTGCATTGATTCCATCATGGCTTGGTGTTTTCCATCCGTAAATTTCTTTATCACTGGTTGTTTCTCAGAAATTGTGAATTCATTCTTAAGTACATTCAAAACTTCTTCATCTTCTGTTATGTAATTCATATTATTCCACTCATATATCTTATGCATGATTAAATATACTCACAGACAATGTTTTTCCTCTTTTAGTTCTGTTGTCAGTTAATCCATCCATAGTTTTCACAGGTAATCTCCTCTATTTTCATCCATGTATATTTCATTACTAACTCTATGAGCTATCCTAAAACCAGTTCCACTCCCTGAATATTTGGCTTTTTGAAATCATCAGCATGCTTGACTATATATTCTCTATTGTCGCTTTATGAATTTTGGTCAAATTTTCCAAGTCGACTTAAGCACTTAACATATTCTGCTTTACATTTTTAAAATGCTGCTTGAAATCTGTCTTCTATTCATCACTGCATTCCTGGCTTCATCCATACTCTTTCTTGTTGCGCCATATCCTGTCACTCTTCTCTAGTTATTTGTAAACCAGTCTTCACCTAGTATGATAAAGCTAATTCTACATTCAGTTGCATAAACAAGTAGACGTTTATTTCTTTAGAGGCATTACTGTATCCAACCTAGATTCCCCATACATTTTTTTACTGAGTGATTTTAATTTTAATAAATTACGCAAAACAAGTAGATTACACCTCATTTTTGTTTTCGGTGTCTCCGTACCTTGTTTTACCTTTAGTATAGCATCCATATCTTCACTGCTTCCATCAACCTTCTCATTCATAATACCAGCAACAGTTCTTATACCATTTACTTGTATATTATCGATAACATTCTGCAGCCATATTTGAAATTTGACTTTTATTTCTCTGGAAAGTTTCTCTGGCTACAAATATTTGTACGCAATCTTCATAGACAGAGTGGTTCTGAATGTGCCACATGTTTGCATCAACGAGGTTTCAACAACAAATACCATTATTTTTAACGTAGTAAACTCTACATTCCCCTTCCTTTTATAATTCGCATATGTAATCTTGGTACTGCATACTTATATTTTCCATCTCTTCTAACGCAAGCACACGCAGATGAAATCATCCTTTTCGGCGGTAAGAAACTTCAAACTAGTAAAACCAAATATTCAGGCTGTTACATAATAAAGACAACTTAAAGGTTATTGTGTGAAATAGCTTTTGTTACCTTTGTCTTGTAACAACCGTAATATTTGGTTTTACTTTTTCGAATTTTCTAACCACCAAAAAGGATGTTTTCTTCCAAGTGTGTTTTCGTTAATCATCTTGCGGTAATAGCCTAAATCTTCCACGACTGACATATGTATGCATGCGCACAGACCACACCTCGTTGCTTCTCGCGTTCTCTGCTGTGATATAGTAGATGCAGATTTATTCAGAAAGAAAAAGTTTCTCCTGAATAAAAGAAAAACATTGCCTCTGCAACCGAGCCTCGGGTATACCTTTGGTTTATTATTTCACATTTTTTTTTTTTTTTTACTTTTTCATGGACAGCCTTGGTGTTCCTTTGAATGAT
The DNA here is from genome assembly GCF_015104395.2 of Macrobrachium nipponense. Classification (NCBI taxonomy): domain Eukaryota; kingdom Metazoa; phylum Arthropoda; class Malacostraca; order Decapoda; family Palaemonidae; genus Macrobrachium; species Macrobrachium nipponense. The sequence goes on from NC_087206.1 coordinate 94,383,128, forward strand.
GTTATTCATGTTACGATTAACTTTTGTGTTGCTAATTTTCTGAACGTATTCTCTCATTCTATCTCACTCTCTCTTGCTCTCACGCGTGAATATCCGTTAGAATCGCTAATTTTGTGTCCTCTGAAGAACTCGCCTTTTGAAAAAGAAAGAAAGAAAAAACAAAAAACGAACTCGGGTCTCGGATTTGGGTTCATTGCTCCCGCGGCTGACATGAGACAAGTCTTATGCTTAATGCTTTCATTTTCCCCGGACTTTTTTCTGCTTTTTATACTCGTAGCGCTTGTGTGATATTTTGCGTGACCAATCTACGTAAGTGACATCGCGAGTGTTAAAGAATAATAAACGAGGCATAGGATAGTGACCTCAACGAAAAAGGACGTCAATAGAGGGATAGAAATAAACTTTTTATTTCAAGAAACGAAAGCAGACGGATACCTGTTTCATGAAAATCTACTAACCGTTCACTGAAACAAGCGATTATGTTTCAGTTGACACTTTTGTTGTATTTGAATAGTAGACTAGAAGCTGTATAACAGACATAAGAATAACCATTGAAATGAAAAGCCGTATTCACATGGTAATGCTCTCAGTCCCTTCTGTTGTAATACATTCTGTCTTGAAATTTACCCGTGGGAGGAATTGCATTACTATTCCCTCGTGGCGCGTAAGCAATTTTCGCCAGATTCAGGTCTTTGCACTCTTCCCTTCCGCATTTGTCTTGCAAATAACTTTACCCGGAGTCAAAATTAAAAATACCATTGAGGTAAGGTGATCACTTAGTAGAATAAGAGATTTTGGACGAGTGAAGATGACCTCTGTAGTGACAAAGAGAGGAAAATGCGTTGAACTTTTGACAGGTTAAGTGGAATGAGGATTTTGTTGGGGGCGGGGGCGGTGGGAGGGGTGGGGAGGCATAAGACATCCATGAAGTGTGTTAGTGACCACATATATTATTACACAACACACTTCTGAAGAGGCCTTGCCGTAGCTTTGAACTACAAAGTTTAAGCTGGGAAAGATTTCTCATAAAAAATTCTCTCCTATATTCCAGAGTTTAAAGTTTGGATTGGGGATTTTTTTATTGCTATGAACTCCGGAATTCTAAAGTTTGATTAAACTGCGGCTACACACAGACAGACACACACACACAATATATTCTCTACGAGTATAAGTGTATTTTGACAGTATGTATAATACTTCTTTTTCACTTATAAAGTCGAAATTAACTCAAGGACTTATTCATATGAATACCTCCCATATTTAGGTATATGCTTACGGAAATCGTGATAAAAAAATATGAAAATCTTATTTTTTTCAAAACCGAACACCAGAGAATATCTCCCTCTTTTTCAGTCTTGGAGACTCTTCTTACGTAAGATCAAACTCGATTTTGCCTTTTGTTTTGCGCTCAATACTTTTTTTTTTATTAGTTTTCTGTAAAAGAAAATGATTGATCTGGCTATTTGTCTGTCCGTCCGCACTTTTTCTGACAGCCCTCAGATCTTGAAAACTACAAAGGCTAGAGGGCTGCAAATTGGTATGCTGATCCCCTCCAATCATCAAACATACCAAATTGCAGCCTTCTAGCCTCAGCAGTTTGATTTTCTTCATGGATAAAGTTAGTCATGGTCATGTCTTCTGCAGCTATATTATCTATATATATATATATGTATATATTTATATATATATATATATATAATATATAATATATATAATATATATAATTTATCTATCTGCCAACCCAGCACTGCAGGAAAACGCGAATGCAACTATTAAACTCTATGTCTCTCTCTCTCTTTCTCTCTCTGTGTCTCTATCTCTCCTTTCCTGTTAAGATAGCTGCTTCAGTCCCATTACCCAAAATATTTGACACGTCAACCCCTTCCCACGCCTCTCTCTTATCAGGGCATAACTTGGACTTGAATTACATCGGGAGTGTCTCTATTCATCCCACCGACTTCAAAAACTATGGATTAAACATCAAAATCGGTGTCTTTTTATTGATTTCTAACCCCTTCTCACCTCCTATTCCTACTGGGGCTGAATTTGGACGTAAAGGGCATTAGATGTGTCACTATTCATCTCAGCAACCTCAAAAAGTATGGATTAGATACTAGTATCTATCATTTTGTGATTATTTTTACATGTAACTCCTTCCCACCCACTTCTCCTCTTATCGAGGCTGAACTTGGACTTAAAGGGCATCGGGAGTGTTTTTATTCATTACAGCAACCTCTAAAACTAAAGATTAGACACCAATATCTGTGATTTTTGACATTTTATTTTCAATCCCTTCTCACCACTCTCCACCCGCCCTCCTTTCCTATTGGCTAGGCTTGGCTTAAAGGGCACTGGGAGTGTCATTATTCATCTCAGCAACCTCAAAAACTAGGGATTAGACACTAAAATCTGTCATTTTTGGCTATTTTAACATTTCACCCTTTCCCATCTCCTTCTCACTGCCCCCCCTTTCCTATTGGGGCTGAACTTAGACTTAAAGGGCATTGGGAGTGTCTATTCATTGCACGAACCTCGAAAGCTATTGATTGGACACTTATATCTGTCATTTTTGACATTTTATGTTTTACCCTTTCTCAAAACAGTCCAACTAAACTTGGACTTAAAGGGCACTGGGAGGGTTACTATTTGTCTCAGCAACATCAGAAACTATTGGTTAGATACTAATCTCTCTTGTTTTCAGTTATTTCTACATGTCACCACTTCCCAACTTTCACACTCCCCATTCCTATCATGGCTGAACTTGGACTAAAAAGCATTGGGAGTGTCACTATTTATCTCAGTGACCTTGAAAACTATAGATTAGACACAAATATTTTTCGTTTTCGGTTATTTTTACATGTCACCATCATCCCACCCCCTTCTAACCCCCCTTCCTATCTGGGCTGTACTTGAACCTAAAAGGGCATTGGGAATGTCGCTATTATCAGCAAACTCGAAAACTATGAATAAGACACTAATATCTGTGGTTTTCTGTTATTTTAACACATCATCCCCTTCCCCCTTCTCACCCCACTTTCTATTAGGACTTAAAGGACATCAGGAGTGTCACTATTCGCACAATAACCTCAAAAACTATGCATTAGACACATATATCTGTTATTTTTGGTTATTCTTACATATCACCAATTCCTGCCTATTCTCAAACTCCTCTGGCATTAGGGCTGAACTTTGGCTTAAAGGACGTTGGAAGTGTCATTATTCTCCTCAGTGACCTCAAAAACTATGAATTAGACACTAATGTCTGTCATTCCCAGTTTTTTTACATGTTACACCCTTCTCATCCCCTTCTAATCCCCCTCCCTATCAAGGCTGAACTTGGACTTAATTGGCATTAGGAGTGTCACCATTTTTCTCGGCAACCTTGAAAGCTATGGACTAGACATCCCCCTTTGGTGCCAGTGATGTTGTACCCAACAGTATTCTTTTCCAGATGGTAAGTCATATGTATGCCAAGTTCAGAGCTATGATGAGACATACACATGCACACACACATACATACATTCATTTGTATATACAAACATAGATATATATATATATATATATATATATATATATATATATATTATATATATATATATATTATATATATATATATATATATATCTATATCTATATATCTATATGTATATTATACATATATATATATATATACTATATTATATATATATATATATATATATATATATATATATATATATATATATATATATATATATATATATATATGATATATATACATATAGAATATATAGATATATAGAGATATATATATATATATATATATATATATATATATATAGATATATATATAATATATATATATATATATATATATATATTCCTTAGCTACCCAACCTGGCACTGCCTGGGTAAACTCTGAATGAAAACTGGTAAAACTCTCTCTCCCCTCTATCTCTGTCTCCGTCTGTCTGTCTCTCTCTCTCTCTCTCTCTCTCTCTCTCTCTCTCTCTCTCCTCTCTCTCTCCCTCTTCTTCTCTTCCTCTCCTTTTAATAAGATAGTCGCGCTTTAGTTTACATAGACCAACAATTTTGATATTTTATATCTCACAACTTCACACTCCCTAATCCTATTGGGGTGGAACTTGGACTTAAAGAGCACTAGTAATGTCTCAATTCATCACAGTGATCTCTAAAACTATGGATTAGACACTAATACCCATTGTGTTCAGTTATTTTTACATGTCACTCCCTTCCAACACCCTTCTCACCCCCCTTCCTATTGGGGCTGAACCTGGACTTAAAGGGTATCGGGAATCACTATTCATCTCAGCAACCTTGAAAACTATAGATTAAGCATTAATATTTGTCATTTTTGGTTATTTTTATATCACCCCTTCTCACTCCCTCCCGCCTTTCCTATAGTGGCTGAACGTGGACTTTAAGGGTATAAGGAGTGTCACTAATCATCTCAGCAACTTCAAAAACTATGGATTAGACGCTAATATCTGTGTTGTTTGTTATTTCTACATGTCACCCCTTTACACACTTCTCACACCCCCTTCCTATCCAGGGAGAAATTGGACTTTAAGGGCACTGGGATTCCTACTCTTCATCTTAGCGACCTCGAAAATTATGGATTATACATTAATATCTGTAATTTTTGTTATTTTTAAACCCCCTTCTTACCGTCTCTCCATATTGTGACTGAAGTTTGACTTAAAGGGCACTGGGAATGTCACTATTCATCTCAGAGACCTCAAAAACTGTGTTAAAACCTATCTGTCGTTTTCGCCTAGTTTTACATATTGTCCGTGCCCATACGCCCCTTTTGGTGCTACTAATGTCTTACCCGCACAGTACACTTTTCCAGATGGTAATTGGTTGCAATTCCTCAATGCATTTCAGAGTTATGCTGGGATGTACACACACACACACACACTCATACACATACATACATACAAACATACATACATCTATATATATATATATATATATATAATATTACAATAATATATATATCATATATATAGATATATATATATGTTAGTATGTGTTTGTATATATATATATATATATTATATATATATATATATATAATATCATATATATATATATATATATATATATATATCTATATATATATTTGTATACATATATAGATATATATATAATATATATAATATATATATTATATATATTATATACTTATAATTATAAATATTTCTCCAATGATAACTTTCTAAAAGGAATTCCATGTTTCTGTCAGCCTTGCAGATACTCCGATACTTGATCAGGTTTAACATTCTTATCACTTGTTCTTATAAATATTTCATGAAGTCACTGACAATCTTTTGACGCAAGATATTTTTGATAAGCTTTTTATTCCATTGAAGTAAGCGATTCTTTGTGACTTTGGAAATTCTTTTGAAGTTTGACATTCTCATGTAACAAGATATCTTGTCGAATAAAAATCTTTTGATCGAGATTTGTAAATCGTGAGCTTTTAAGACCTCCCGACATTGCTCTAATATTTCTGTTTAAGTTTTCGCAAATGACTTCAACCGTCAAACTACTCTTTATATTAGTTATTAACATAAGCTCAAGCACTATAGTTTAATAGTCATAAAGACAAACGAGTTTGAAAAGGAGGAAGAAAGGTAAGCCCTTAAGGATAATATGGACAAAAAATAGACTAGGGTACAAGGTACAACCTTTGAAAATGTATACAAAGAGTGTACAAAATTCTAGGTAGTTATCATGAAGTAAGCAGGAAGTATTTGGTGATTTAGGACTGTGTGAAGAGGTATTAGAAACCGTGAGTAGCGGAATGAGGAAACAAAGAGTTGAGAGAAAAGAAAAGAGGTTTAATAGGAGTGAAGCTACAAGACCTAAAGTAGGACTGTAAATCCAGGCAAATTAGACGACAAAAAGACCAAATAGGGGAAAAAATAAGTATTTTTACATTCGGTAAGAATTCCTCAAGGGTCATAAAACAAAGATCGAAAGAGGTTCCCTCCGTGGGGAAGGTGCAACTCCCTTTTTTGGGGAACCCCACCCCTTTCGGAGGGTAGCTTTTCGCATATCTACCAATTTTCTCCAAAACGTCGCTCCGTAAGGATAAAAGGTATAGGGATAAGAAAAAAATAATCAAATTCTGCACAGGTTCATTTCATTTTCATTATGCTCTAAATGATATTGCTTCGGCGCAAATGACCCGAAAGTAGAGGACGCATTCTCGCCGAAAAAAAAAAAAAATGCATTTCGGCCCTACATCTCTTTCAATTACTCTTAAACCACTCATTTCTCATTATAATACATTATAGATGACATTTTAGAGTGAAGATTCCTCCTTCATTTGGCATCTTTGTTTTCACATATATTATCCCTTTTCCGAAAACAGCGGAAAGTAGGAGATTTCTTATACTATAAATCAAAGAAACAAAAATATCACAGTAAAACAAATAATTTCTAGTGAAAATTACCTATGAGTGAATTGAGGTGTACTTGTTTGAAGTATACATGTTAGTAATAATGTAAATTTCTATAGTAGCATAATTTTTGTTGACTTGTTTCCACGCCACCCAGAGGTAGGGTCTCGGGTGTGTTTTTTTTTTTTTTTTTTTTTTTTTTTTTTTTTTTTTTTTACAATGATGGTAAGCCATTGTAAACCGAAGACCCATTTATTCAAAACGCCTTCAGAGACGCTCGTTCCATGAATGATGCCTTCACTCATAGTTTTCATTTATGTTTGTTCTATTGTAATATCTGATCATACAGCTTATCTATACATTTCGAATGGCAAAGAGTCCACCTGCCATATTTTTTTTTTACTCAGTGTGCGGCAAGTTGCAAGGAAGAGAATCCATATATTTGAGATAGAACTGATAAGATTTGGCATGTTGTAAATGCCCAGTTGCATAAAAAAATGGTCAACAAAGCTCTTATGCAGTCTAAATGATGCTTCCAGCTTCCCATGCGCTCTGCCTCAATAAAGTGCAATGGAAAAGTCACAAGACTAAAATACTGTATCCACAACTAAGCTATTTTACGTTTTCTGAAATATTGAACATATATTAATTCTATTTAGTTGGATTTTTTTGAGAACATCATCACTTTCAATTGTACTGAACGATGGAGGAAGGATGGGCCTTGAATGACCAAAGAATGTTTTCTACATGCTGTTTGTCACTATCATCAATAGCAAATTCTTGAAGAATGAGTTTAGCTAGTGCATAGTATGTCAGCATATGATTTTTAATAACCAGTGTAATTGGGGCACTGCTAAAGAGCCATATACAGCTGACCATAGTTTTTAAACCTCATTGCCCTTCATTATATATCCAATTGACCCGAGATAAGACATAAGGAGATGAAATCCTTCTAGCCTTACAGTCACATTGCTGAGTTCAGTCTCTGGAGTTGAAGACACTATCCTTGGCTTTGATGTAGAGTGGCTGGTCAAAAGTGAAAAAGCACGTCACTTGCTTAGATTTTTTTTTCCTCGGGAGCATACTTTAAAACACTTGGCACTTCATTGTATTCAGTTGGTGGTAGTCTAATGAACGGCAGTGCAAGAATTGTTGACTTATCAGAAAAATGAGTGTGTTATAGTCTCCATGCAAGGAGGGAAAGGACTGGGTTGGAGAAATTTTCCATATAGTCATAAAACATACTTTGGTACTGGAGTTCAAACACTTTGGAGAGCTTTATTGTTAGGGACAATGTTCAAATTTTAGGGCATTCAAACTTTCTTTTTGCTTTCTTCAAAACTCTTTTATTTGAATTTACCCAGCTGCTACGATCTCGTTTGAGGATGGAATGCTTTGCAATTAATTAATTTCTTGAGTTTACGCACTTCTTGATGAAGTTGCGGACTTTATTCCACCCATTGAATGAAAATTTCCTTTGCTATTTAAGGTTCTAATATTAAAGTCAGAATTATCAAAAACACATTGACAAAACAATCTCCTTCTACATCTCGTTTCTAAGAATTTATAGCAGATGGCTGAAACAGTGCGACATCATTATATGCCGAACAAAATCCAAAGTTTGATACTGTGTTGACGATGGTTTTAGAGACAAGTTTCCGAAATAAATACACAGCCAAACCAAGCAGTGTATAAAACAAAAAAGACCCTGGACGCTTTACGGTAATAATTGCATGGCAATTACTGTACATTTCCTTGTTAGTTTATCCGTTCCACATTTTTCATCCTTTGGAATAACTAGGTTTAAAAATACGCAAATGTTTCAGGATTCAGCGTTTTTCATTGAGTCCGTAACATCTGGATAATCTGGGGTATTGTAAGGACTCGTTCTTTTGTTCTTGCGAGCTGTTGTTGATGCAGGTTTTACAATTCTTAATCTTTTATCTTCACTTATTTTATGCTCTCTCTCTGTATACCAGGTATTGATAAATTTCAATCCAGAGAGACCGAAACAAACTACTGTTGGTCTTTTCTTCATTTGAAATAAACGTTACGTGGCCAGCATGAGCATTAGTTTTCAATTTTTTCTCTGTTACTGATGAACTGTGTGGCATTTTCTTCAAGATTTCTCATTAAATTATGTGAAGCGAATTAACATTCCTCTGAATCATCAGTGTACGTACACAATTTTTCAAAAGCGCTGTCAAAGTATTCATCCTTTGGACGCCCTCTTTTCAAAGATGATGATGTGCAGGAGAAAAAAAAAACTTTGTGTTGCACACTTCATGACAGCGTGCTTCTTCAGCACAAAGACATACGACCCCATTAGCTCGTTTGAATATTTTCTCACGCCACTCATCTTTTCGTTGTTTAGCTACGTCTGAAATGTTCTTTCTTAAATGGAGGACTCGAACTTCCCAAATTGTTATGCGTTTATGCAAATTCCCTTTCTTTTCTGAAGCAACATCACAACATCACCACTGAACAAGCAGTTACTTTTGAAATCAAATTTTTCCTCTGATCTCAAGGGCAGCTGTATCTCTGGTAAATGTTCACTTTTTTTTCTTACATCTTTGGCTGTATTCTTCTCTTTTATATAATCACGCCTACATATCTTGTGCACTTCAATATTGTCAAAATTCTGTAGCATTTCTAAATTACTGTCTTTTCGGATGTTACAAACACGTCTCTAATTGTGGATGACTTGTTGAACTTCCACAATTTCATCTTCACTTAATTAATGTCTTATGGCAGCTAAGACACATTTCATCTCTTGATGCCATGGTAACTTTTTTATTCATTAACTTCTGAAAATAATTCCATTCATCTCTAAGAAAATAAATAAACACCTGTTAAGAAATAAAAATTTTAAGTACAATTTCATTTAAATTTTTTCCCTGTAAACCTGACGATATAAAATAAATAGATATGCATTTCTAGGGATTTACAATTTCTTGCTTGTTTCTTTTCCGGCATTAATCTAATATTTACAGGAAAACAAAGAAACCGACGAAATGCATATTTTTACATTTCGGCGAAAATGCGTCCTCTATCGTCGGGATCATTTCCGTCGAAAATATATTATTTAGAGCACAAAGACATAGAGAATTAGAGATGTATTTGGACAAAATCTATTTCTTTATTTCTCTTGTCCTAATATCTTTCATCCGTACAGCGCACCGTTTTGTTGAAAAATCAATAAACATGCGGAAAGCTACCTCCGTAATGGGATTCTCTCCCCATAAAAGGGGGGTCACAACTCCCCTTACGGAAGGGGAAACTCTTCAGATCTTTGTTTTGTGACACTTGATGAACATTTATGTAAAAAAAATAATAACTTAAATTTTTCCTCTAAAAATGCTAATTTGCCTGGACTATGTATGCAGGAGTAAAAGAGGTTGGATACAATAGTCAAGAAGATGTAACACTTAAGTGAGTAGTTTAGAGATATAAGCTAGGACAGAACAAACATGAAACGAACTGAGGGGGTTTTCAATATATTAAAAACGTTTGGTATAAGGGGTTGAAGGTTTAAAGCGATATAATTTTTATGGTGGAAGTGAAACATAGGTTATAAAAGCTAATAGGTTTGAAAATGACTGATTTGGTTTAAAAATGGGTCTGAGATACTAATATCTTATGTTTGGTTAGGAGCTATGAATAACCTTATGGCCCGAGTGATGTGGAAACTCAGTTGCTGTAGGTGGTAGTAAAACTGAACGATAAAAAGCTAGCCTGAGAAGGATGCGTGCAATTGAGGAATACTATGCTCAGTCCTTTCTGCTTTTTCTGGTGGTTTTCCATCCTCTGTCGAAGGGCGAATACTACAGCTGTCCTTCCTCTTCCTTGCATAACCAAACTGTTCTTCACCTACAGATGTTTACTCCCTAATCCTTTGGTCTAATATGCTTTCCCAGATTTTCATGGTATGAGACATTAACTATATTACCCTGCAATTTGTACAATCCTGGATGTCTCCCTTTTCATTTCTCAATACAGCCTTTCCTCTATGCCCTTCATATCTTCTCCTGACAGTATAATTTTTTTGCAAGGTCTCACATTATGTCTATTCCTTCTTCTCCCAGGCACTTACACACCTCTGCAGGAATTCCATCTGGTCCTATTGCTTTACAATTTTTCATCTTCATTGGTACCTTCTTTGCCTCCCTCCTACTCCTACTAACAGTATGTGTCATACCAAGATTCTGTAATCCATCATCAAAGATTTTTCTAGGATTTTCTTCTTTTAACAGATGTCCATATTATTCTTCCCGCTCTTCTTTATCTTATCAACATTGCATAAAACCACTCCATCTGTATCTTTAACCTGTTTAATATGAGAATAGTCTTTGGTGTTCTAGTCTTTCGATTTGGCAATTTTGTGATTTTTTTTTTCGCCCCTTCAGGTGTTTTCAACTCTTCGTACATGCCATCTAATGCTTTTGCCATTTCTTGTGCAACTGCCCTCTTTACCTGTTTCTTATACCTTGTGTACCTCTCCTTATCCTCTTTCTGTCTATACTTTTCCCGAATATTTTTGGCTTCCATTTTAGCTTTCACCATCTCTTTCACCTCATCGTTCCACCACTAGGTTACCTTATCATCGGGAAGTTTCTTAATGTAACGATTCCACTATTCTTGTACTCCCTCTAGCAATCTAATTTCCTTTAGCACTCTCTCCTCAAATTCCTGCCTCACTTCCTCTTCTTATGTCAACTTCCACCAGTTGATTTTTAGTGCAATGTGCGCAGGACTACTTTTACTGTGCTCCTTATTTCATAGTCTTTTACCATCACCCTGTGCTGTGTTGCCAAACATTCTCCATTTAATAATGTACAATTTCTCACCTCTCTCAGATTTGATCTTTTGTGTATAAGGATGTCAATTTGGGTTTCGTACTGATATACTTTCTTTTCAAACTAAGCGTCGACAATAGCCAAATCAAATGACACTGCACAGTCCATAACCTCTCTCCCTCGTCATTTCTCTCTCTCCGACGCATGCCAACAACAATAATCAATCTCTTTTCCGCTGGTATTTCAGTCAACTGTCGGTCTATCTCATAAGCACTAACGATGGTGACTATTTTTCCATCTAAATACAGTTTCACAACCATTGTTCGGTCACCTGTCCTCCTCACGCGTATTACGCTGTCTTTTAAGCCTTTTAAAAGAGCTACACCACTCCTTTTCTACCGTCCTCATTTGCTCCAGTGTAGAGCAATATTTATCCACATCCCAGCTATCTCGCTTAATCTCCCCTCCATCTCTTCTCCTGTACAGAAACACACATACACACACACATACACAAACTTATCATTCTTCTCGCCATCAGATTCGCTATCTCCCTTCCCTTTCCAGACATCGTCCCCATGTTCAGAGTTCCAACCCCCAAAGTTACCATCCTCTCTCTCTCTCTCTCTCTCTCTCTCTCTCTCTCTCTCTCTCTCACACACACACACAGACACACACATGCACACATACACTTACACAATATATATATATATATATATATATATATTATATATATATATATATATATATATATATATATATATATATATATATATATATATATATATATATATATATATATATATATATATATATATTATATATATATATATATATATATATATATATATATATATATATATATAATATATATATATATATATATATATATATATATATATATATATATATATATATATATATATATATATATATATATATATATATATATATATTATATGATATATATATATATATATATATATATATATATAACATACACACACTCACACACACACACTTTTTACCAGATACATATATAATTGTAATAATATAAAGGTTTTTTGCCACGAAGGATAAATCCAATAGTTTAGTGGTTCTTGACAAAACTGACTACATATCACGCATGCATACTTTACTAGAGGATGAAATAACTTACAAAAAACTCGCAAAAAATCCGTTGGACCAAGTAATAAAAAGCTTTAATATCAATATCAAACAAATTCTTAAAGATAAAAAAGAACTTTTGTGTAAGTTAACTGTAAAGTGTCCCTCATTACCTTATTTATATGGCCTAGTCAAAACTCATAAGGAAAACAATCCTATGCGCCCAATTATTAGTACTGTAGGATCAATTGCTTATAAATTATCTAAATATCTTACTAAACTGTTATCCCCGCTACTAGGAACTGTATCTAATTCACACATCCGGAATTCTTTTGATCTTGTGGAAAAATTAAATAACATTGTACTAAACCCTAGCGATATTTTTGTCAGTTTTGATGTACGTTCTTTGTTTACAAAAGTCCCTATTGACTCTGTGCTAGAATATTTAAGTAATGAACTTGTACTGCATGAATTGCCTATGTCCGTTAGTCACATAATTTCCTTAATTAAGTAATATATTTGTGATTGCAGATTTATTTTCAATAAAGAATATTATCAACAAATATTTGGTATGGCCATGGGTAACCCTTTGTCACCTCTCCTTTCAAACTTATATATGGAATTTTTTGAGAGACTACACCTCCCAAATATCACATTATCCCCTTAAAATGGTACCGATATGTCGATGATATCTTAGTAGTCTTACCTGTTGGTATCGATGTAAATGATTTACTGTCTAAATTGAATAATTTAGTGCCATCCATAAAATTCACTGTTGAAATTGAAAATAACAATGTCATCCCTTTCTTAGATGTATTAATACATAGAGAATCTTTCCAGTGCAAATTCAGTATTTATAGAAAACCAACAAATAATTTAACATATGTACATTTTTATTCTGGCCACCATCTTAATATTAAGATTTCTATATTTTCTTCTATGTTCCTACGCGCTTTGCATATCACGAGTCCACAATATCTGGACCAAGAAATAGAATACATAAAAAAGATAGGAAACGATCTCTGCTACCCACCTCATTTAATTGATTTATGTTATCAAAAAGCTCACAAAAAGTTTTATAATGTTGCTATTAATGAAAAAGAAATGCCTAAAAATGTACTTAGCTTACCTTATCTTCGTGGATTTGAAACCATAAAATCAATATTTATATCGTTTAATGTTAATGTAGTGTTCTCTTATAAGAATACCATTAAAGATATGCTAATTAAGAATAGTCCCGTAACAAATAACAACATTATTTACAAAATTCCTTGTAAGGATTGCCCTTTGCTTTACGTTGGTCAGTCAAGTAAAAATTTATGTGTACGTATTAAGCAACATATGTATTCAATTAGAACAGCCCAGACTTCAAATGCACTTTTTATCCAACTGAGTGAAAAATCTCATTGTATTAATTGGGGTGATACCTCGGTAATTGCTAGATCTAATGATTATGTTTCAAGAAATTTACTGGAATCGGCAGTTATACAAATCACTAATAAAAACAACCTAAATCTTAGTCTGGGAATTTACCATTTGGACCCATACATTTGTAAGATGTTTATGAAGGACCTTAAAATAAATGAACAACTAATAAATTAGTCCCACATGTATATAGTTATTATTTCTTTCTCTCTCTCTCTCTCTCTCTCTCTCTCTCTCTCTCTCTCTCTCTCTCTCTCTCTCTCTCTCTGTTTCGATATTCTCTCTCCCTCCTTCTCTTGCTCAATATATATATATATATATATATATATATATATATATATATATATATATATATATATATATATATATATATATATATATTTATATTTTCTTTCGTCTTTTCATTAATAATAATTTTTGGGGGGGGAAAATTTGTGTAAAAATTCATGATATTAAATTGTATATTCTCCCATGTTTTTTTCAAAATGTACTGTTTTCTGGAAGAATCACTTGTTTACTGCGTGTATCCTTCAAGGTGTGGCTAGCCTCAGGCGGCTCCTCCTTTCTGTAGAGTGAAAATCGCCCTTATGGCTAATCTGGTAGTAGTATCAGTTTGTATATTAAGCCTTCTTTTGACTATGTTGTTCTCTGTAAAATCAGTTTGCCTCAGTAAAGGGTCCGAACAGGACCGAAAGTACTTGGCTATCTCGCTTTTTCATTTTTTTCCTTTGTGGCAAAAAACCTTTATTTATACATAACATCACGTTTTATATACTTCATGATCAAGTTCTTCATATATATATATATATAATATATATATATATATATATATATATTATATATATATATATATATATATACTCATACATATATATATATATATATATATATAGATATATATATATATATCTATATATATATATATATATATATCTATATATATATATATATACTATATGTTAAGTCTTATCGCTTAGCGATAGACTTTTTTTTTGTATTCTTCCTTTTACGACTGTCATTCGTAAGTATTTTTGGTTCCTCTCATCTCCCTTGGATATCTTAGTAGAGTGGTTCTTTCTTGACTAAAGGAGATGATTCAAACAGGCAAGTTGAACAAAGATAACAACTTTATTCTGTAACTCCATACTAGGAGATGCAGCTCGGTCGGAAGACCGATATGTTTGATGGTTGGCGCGGAACTGCCATTCTAAAGCATCGCGTCGATAGCGGAACATTAGCTATCTCAGCAATTCATATAAAAAAACATACGTAGTCGCCGGCTCGGAATTACAAGTTTCCGGCGTAGGTTAATAGGTCAACCGCTTCCCATGGAAGTTGTTGTGCAAACGTTATCATAAACATAAAATGTTGACAAAGCTTTGAGCTAGATCAGGCTACTGCAGACAGCGCATAGCGTAATCTAGGTCTGCTTTGGTCACGTAGAACCCTCCTAATGCCATGACCTCAGGTCATGGGTTTATATTTACAGATCTTGTAAATTTAATAGATGTAATTATTACATTAGGCTCGGACTGCTACCTATTCAAGCCTTGAATAACAAAAAAAAAATTACTTTAAACATTGTTCATAGGAGCGTGCTCGTAACATACGTCTAGGTATAACATAATAAGTGATTAAATGCATAAAAAGGTTCTGTTACATACCCTTGTTGACATATTCATAAACAAAGATAAATGCATGGAAAATATAGATCCATGTTTGGTAACTAATAATGATTAGGTAGGAAAAATACCCAAAAATAATAAAAAGGTTAAAAATCAAAACATGTATACATGATTAATATGATAACAGGTAACCTGATTAAGAATAATGGTTACTAAATAATGATTATAGCATGATCATGGATAATTGTTAAAGAGTACTTGACACTCTTTGTAATAGATAAATATAATTGTACAATGGTATAATAGTATAACTATGGAAATCTGCAGAAAAGCAATATATAGGGCTGATATATTTTATTAGGTGCCCGAAAAATACCTTTAGGAATATATTAATGTATAATATTGGGCTATAATGCTTTATTAGGCGCCCTGGAGATACTTTAACTGTTCAAATGCAAAGGCGTGAGTCTTTCTTGTCCTACATTTTTTGCCAGCATACGGACCGCTTTTCACACACAACACAATTCCAGACAATTCCCTAGGCACGAACTGAAGTGGCCAGGTTCAGGCGGCCCTAAACGCAAACGACTTGAGTTTAACGGGTACGTCATCTAGACGGGCCAATACGTTCCCTTGGAGATCCTTCTGTTTTCGCCTCAGCCTACGCCAAGCAAAGATGTTGACGGCGATAACCAATATGGCCGTCACGCTGAACACGGCTAGCAAGAATGTAGTAGCGAAGATTTTCTCCACCTGCATAAGTCGATGACGCATGGGTCATCTCAGCCAGTTGCGTCAAACGATGAGCTACTCGCGCGTTGTATGGGAGAGGTAGTGACGGGATGATTGTGGAAGCCCACGTGTAGTTCGCGAAATACGCCTTCTCACGTATTATCGTGTTGACCCCTCTGACGGTGTAGTTGTAGATGTCCACCGTACAACCCATCGGCTGCTACGAAGATAGGGGCATGGGCGGTGATACCGTCCGGACACACGACGTCGAATCCGGCCTTATCATAACGGATCCAGGAACCATTATTCATCCTGTAATTGAATTTATTACCGTAAAAGGGATAAAGTTTCCCCAGACAACCTTCGCTTGTATGAGAGAGAGAGCCGTTTAGCACTATGTCTAACTCACATGAATCCGTTGATATAGGATAGAATTCAAAAGAGTCAGCTGTACAAATTTTATTATTCATGGCTTCTGAACAGTGAGTGAGTTTATCTAAGTCTTTAATGATTGTAAATGATTTCTTATCAGAAGAAATCAGTACATGCCCCGTTAAATTGGATATTACTGGATTTGAGTTTATTCGTCATGAAAGTAGGAAACGGTGCTATTTTGTATGATTGCCAAGCATCGGAAGAATCAAAAGGAATTGTGATCATAATTCTATAATTTTCAACGCTGACTGATATTAGGCTAAATTGAACTCTACTTTATGGGCATCTAATAAAGGAATATAACCTAGCTTCTCCCGTCCGTTTTCCAAAGTTAACGTCAGATCTTTAATAGGCATGAGGTGAGGAGATAACACACCCTTTGTTGCTAACGTAATTGCTTCTACGTAATCTTTTGACTTTTCAATAAAATGTGGATATTTTCACACGGAATATGATCTATTTTCGAACTATAGTAAGCTAACGTAGCCAGCAAATGTTGAACTTCCATGACCTGATCGATATTATTTGAATGTTCACTAACGATACTCATTATTTGATTGATCGAAGATAACTGGCTGCGAAGTTCAGATAAAGCCAGTTCTGTTTTGTGTTGCAAAACTCAATTCTTTTATTTTGATTATTTATCTTAAGGCGATTTGAGATTCCTAAGCCTAGATTCGCAACTGATCCTAAGATGTTTAGTCCAGCCAGAATAAGCGGGTTGCGGCGTTCAAGAGTATTGTGCCGCACAGACCACATCAGCAGGTCACGAGCGAGTTCTTCTGCCTCGGCGGTTTTATTTTGTATAGTCATAAGACAACATTTCCCGCGACGCTTAGTGTTTGAGCTAGCGAAATCTCTGAGTTAGCATGAAAATTACGTTCGTGCATTTCCTTAAGGGAAATACCAAACCTCATCAGGTCATTCTTTAAGTTAAGGACGTCATCTTCAGGCAAGAAAATCGCATATGGCATATCTACTTCTATAACAATATTACTTGACCACGATGAATACATCATCTATTCTCTCGATAATCGAGCCATGATTAAATTCTATTTCTTTCGTCCTAGCGCTCTTTCCATACAACAAAGATGTCTGAATACACAATATCACTCCTAACAATAACAGATTCATTTTTGAAACCTGCAATGAGAAAACATATGTAATAACTCGCGTAAAAGAATAGGTTTACATACAATATGATTAATAGATATATATATATAAATTATTATACAAGTTTCATAAATACCACCATTTTTTCCCTCACTCCCATCTACCTTTCTTTAGATTCTGATATGTGTCAATGGGACTATTCTCACATCAGTGGGTTTTGGATACATTTTGAACCCTAACTCTATTGGCCGTTAAATTTTCTAAAATGTTAAACGGGCCTTCAAACTTAGGTGTCAGTTTATAATTTAAACCTTTACGTACGTATACTTGTATGTATACCTGATCGCCCACGGCATATGTTCTTAGTTGGCTTAGCTATTTTATCATGATTTTTTTCATTATGATTTGTGCTTCTTCTAAATTCTTACGAATTATATTCCATATCGACTTATGCTTGCATCCATAACATTCCTTTAGAGGATTTGATAAATTAGTTGTAGGCTTTAAGATGTGGAAAGGCGTTCGGGCCGGGATACCCGTACAGTGCCTCGTGCGGTGTCATTTTAATAGACACCATGATACGAGTGATTAAGTGTGCTTAGTACCGCAGGTATGGCAATGTCCCAGTTGGGGTCTGCCCCCCTAAGGTGACCCTTAAAATGTTTAAAACCCTTACGATTTTGCCCTTCCACTAGCCCATTAGACTCTGGGTGATAGATCATGGTATTGATTTTCTTTATACAAAGGAATTCGCACAAGGAGTTAAGGAAAATGATTATGAAACTCCCCGCCCGAGTCTGAGATAATGATGTGTGGAATTCCATGTTTACAAATGTAGCACTCGTAAAACTTCCTAGCGCACTCGACCGCGGTTTTTGTTTTAAGCGCTATAAATTCTGTATATCGAGTCAAGCGTCTATAATTACTAGGAGGTGCTTATTTCCTCTGTCTGACTCGTAAAATCCTGTTAATAAATCTAAATGTACTCTTTCAAAGGGTTGATTTGGCACGGGGTAAGCCCCTAGGCTGACAGGTGTCTTCGTGTGCCCTTTGTATTCTTGACAAGTGCGACAATTTGCTATGTGCTTTTTTTATATCTGTAAGCATCGTATGCCAATAAAATAAGGATTTGGCTTTCTGTGACATCAAGGTATAACCCGGGTGTCCGTGCAATGGATTTTCATGCAACACTTTAAGACAGTGGGTATGAGTGAGATAGGCACCACCACCTGGTTGTTATTCAACTGCGGTGTGTTGCGGGTTTTCTCGTCACGGATCTACACAGGATATTGTCCTGTAGGATATAATTCTGCTGCTTATACTTTAGGTATTCCTTCCTTCGGATTTCCGTTTAACGCAATGATGATTTTTTCTATTTGCGGATCTTTTCTTTGTTCGTCTGTAATAGTTCAGCACTCCAGCCCAGATCTTCCTGTTCAGATATAGTTTTAACAATGGGCGTGGAGGTTGAGATATCTATTAATTCAGCTAATGGCTCGGTACAAGATGAAGAGGGGTTGCGTGATAATGCGTCAGCAATGATATTTGCTTTCCCAGTAAATACCCGATCCTCGCGCCAAAGTCCTGAATGATCATGTGCCACCGAGTTCGCTTGGGGCTGTGACTAAAGCCTTTAAAAGAAGTCGTTAGGGGCTTATGATCAGTGAGAACCTTGACGGGGTAACCGTATATTATGAATTTAAAGTGCACGAGTGAATTAACAATAGCGAGCCCTTCCTTGTCTATTACTGCATATTTACTTTCGGAAGGTCTCAGTTTACGTGAATAAAAAGCTATAGGGAAAAACTGTTTATCATATTGTTGAAGCAATACCCCACCTACCTAGGCCTGAGGCGTCTGTTGCTATGAAAAATTCCTTACCGAAGTCAGGAAATTTTCAAGATAGGAGAACTACACAGTTCATCTTTCAATTTATCGAACGCCTGTTGATGAATTTCAGACATACGAAATCTACGCCTTTTTTTATAAGATCGGTTAGGGGAGCGGCTATGATTGAGTAGTTGCGGATGAAGCGGCGATAGTAGCCGCTACATCCTAAAAATTGCTGTATTCCCTTGACGTTAGTAGGTATCGGAAAGTTACGGATAGCCGACACCTTATCATGGACGACTTTTAAGACCTTCACTAGAAACCGTGAAACCTAGATAGACTAGTTCTGTTTAAAAAAAATTCACACTTACTTATCTTTACCCTTAAATTATGCTGCCCTTAATCTTTGTAGCACTAACTCCAATTTACGTAAATGTTCTTCTAATGTGTTGGAAAAGATTACTAGGTCGTCCATGTAGGCATGTAGGATATCTCCCAACAAGTCTCCAAACACGATGTTTATCATACGAGTAAAAGTTATAGGAGCACAACGTAAACCAAAAGGCATACGCAAAAATTCATAATGTCCCCTGGCTGTGCTGAAGGCAGTGTATGGGATACTCTCTTGTTCCAACGGAATCTGATGAAATCCTTTTAGTAAGTCTAGGCTTGTGAAATATTTATTCTGGCCTAGTAAGGATAGGATATCATCGGTACATGGTACTGGGAATCTGTCAGGGATTGTTTCTTCATTTAAACGACGAAACCATCTACGCATATCCGCCAAGTTCGATCTTTTTTCGGTACTACTATTAACGGAAAATTATAAGGGCTGTTTGATTTCCTAATGACTCCTTCTTTTAACATTTTACCTACTTCCTCTGTTATCTCATTCTGAAATTTCATAGGAAGTCGGTACGAAGGTACATAGATTACTTTCTGTTTGTCCTTGAGCCATTATTTGATGCTCGATGACATCCGTTTTTCCTAAGGTTCCATCCGTAGTGGAAAAAACATCATGATATTTAGTTAAAAGATTCAAAAATTTCTGCTGAATTTCTTTCTTCTTGAATGTCCTTATTGATTTTGTTCTTTATAGATTGCAAAAGGGGTTCATCCGCAACTGATTGAGCGTGATTTATCTCAGCTACGGTAAAAATGCGATGTTTATAAACTTCGGCATCCAAGATATGTTGATTTTTGTGGATTACTAAAGTGGTATTCAAATGATTACAGACTTCGATGTTACATTGTTGTTGTGAGCCGACTGTATAAATGGCTTGTGTGACGGATAATCCGTGTGTTCTCAGAGTTTCGGAAAGGATTAATGTTTCAGATCCTGGCAAGGTTCTCTTTACACGCACTAATATATTTGAAGTTACGTTAGTCTCGAGAGTTTGCGTGCAAGCTGATATTACGGGTGAGCGAGAGTTCTGTTGGGTTGCCTGTATTATTTCTTGGTTCATGAGACAGGTGATTGGTTCCGTAATGTAAGTGACAACTCTGTCTGTCTCTTTATTATCTAAAACTGATTTTAGGGTATTAGAGGACCTATAGAATTTCCCTTTGATATACACGCCGTGTTTTGCAGGTGCTAAGATAATATTTTGAGTGCCCATAGACGGGTATCCGATAATTACTGCGGGATACATATTAATGTTTTGTACAACGACAAAGGTATCAGCAAACGTGCGCTTACCGACCTTGTACTGTACATGAGTTACGCCCACAACATTTAATTCATTATTCCCAATGCCTGAGAGCCTTATTCCGGACTTTTCTATAGGGAAATTTGAAAAGAGTAAATGATGAGTTCTTAAATCCATGATATTACGTGGACTACCAGAATCAAAGAACAAAGTGAATGACTTATGGTCCAAATTTACTGCATGTAAGGTTGGTCGCAACTCGTCTTGACTAATAATTGCATGAATTTGTTGCAAATCTACGGGAACCTGCACAGATTTTTTGATTCGGCCGTGTGTTTCATAGGAAAATCAATTGTCTCACAATGATCTGATAAATGATTAAACTGATTATTTGATACAAAAGATGTTGATATTGATGACCCAACATCGCCCTCTCCCCCCTTGGAGTGAACTACGTGGTATTTGTTTTGTTTATCACACCTTGAAAATTCGCTTGCCCTTGCGAGTTCTGGCTAGACGGCCCAGGAACAGAGGTACCTGAAGCACGATTTGTTGTTTCTGCTGTTGTGCAGAATTTCCGTTTGGTTGTTTCTTCTTATAGTACTGAGGACCCTTCTTTTTATTTGCACTGGCAACTGGTTGCGTGTTTGTAGCATTCTGCTGTTGATTCCTCGAGTAGCAACGGTTATATGAATGAGTTGAACTATTGTGTATTGAACAAAAACGCGTCCGACAGTCTGAAATCATGTGACCTGGTCGTTTACAGTTATAACAAACCATCCCTGCAACTTGATTATTATTATGTACCACATTTACTTGTTGTGGCTTGTTCTCATTTTTTGCAAAAACTTGAATGAGCGAAGGATCTAGGTCGGTACATTTAGACATGTGTTTTTTTATTTGTTTATACACATCTAATTCCGTACTGTCGGGCTGCAATTTTTTATCAAAACACCGTACAAACGCTTCAGGCAACATTGCAGTGATAGACGTAAGGTAGATCAAACGGATAAAATCTTTCACTTTGATTTTAGCACCCGCAACCCACCCGGAGTTACTTAAAACTATCCTGATATTCATTTAGCCGGTCGGCAATTAGCGCCGCCCGCTCGACAACATTGAGCTGAGTCATGGGGCTTGGTTAAGGATATTTCTCAATGCCAATACTACTCTAAAGCCTCTTCACCCCCATACACGGCACGTAATCTAATTTTGAACTCGTCCCATGTAAGCGCCTCTTGGAAAGAAACCCCCCTTAGATACGCACTTGCGTCACCTTTTGCAAAGTCAATGAAGCTCTTGGCCTCCTGTAATTGTACTGCTGGGTCTGTAATGCTTTTTGCTTTTAAATGAGCGTCTACAGATGAGATCCATGCCTCAACATTTTGAGGCAGGAACCCATTGACCCGACCTTGAAAAGGGACAATCGCTGACCTCGCGCTAACGAGAGTCACCACATTGGGGTTGCCAGCCGGAGTAGTTGCCATTTCGACTTTCACTTTTTTCTTATCACTTCTATTCCTTGCAATCCTATCAAAATATCTATAAGAGTACACTCGACCACTACGTAAACGCATAAGCAATGTACTGTATAAGTGTGTTATAATAATAGGAAAATCCCCCAAAAGATACAAAAATACAGATAATATGATAAAATATTATACGGAGAATTCCTGCAAGAAACGGTTAATAACAACGAGAAGAGAAAAAAAAATTAATCTGCGGGCGAGAACTCGTAGTTGAAGATTGATTCTGTAATGAAGGAAGATTAATATGGCGAACAACTCACCCCCAGAATACTGGATGATCGACTCTTGATGAACAACACTTCACTGAGGAAAAGACCTGAATAGATAAAAATGGTACTTAGCTCCAAGATTATATTGCGAAGGATTGTTGACATGGGATGACGTCTCAGTTCCTGTCTAAGTCTCGCGTCGGAAGTCGTGATGACGTCACGGTCTTCTCTCGGTGCACGATGCGTGGAGAAGTCCAAGATTGATGACGTCACAGCCTCCGTCCTTGCTCGTGATCGGGTGATGTTCCCTGTGTTTGTTTTCTTCTTTCCGTTGATGTTCGATGCTGCTCTCGTCCGGTGTAGATTCTCGAAGATAAGTGACAACAGTTGCTCAAACGTCGGTGTTAAATGCTTGTATTCCTCTCGATGAAGGACATAGTTGCGTCTTCATAAACTGTTGCGTTGATTGAAGATCCCGTTTCCTCTGTTTAGTTTGATGTTGAAGGTGGAAGTTAGTTCTTGTAGACCTTCGGTCGGCTGATATGGGTCTTGTTAATTATATTCTTCGTTATACGCTGCCACCACATGTAAGTCTTATCGCTTTTTGTATTCTCCTTACGACTGTCATTCGTAAGTATTTTTGGTTCCTCTCATCTCCCTTGGATATCTTAGTAGAGTGGTTCTTTCTTGACTAAAGGAGATGATTCAAACAGGCAAGTTGAACAAAGATAACAACTTTATTCTGTAACTCCATACTAGGAGATGCAGCTCGGTCGGAAGACCGATATGTTTGATGGTTGGCGCGGAACTGCCATTCTAAAGCATCGCGTCGATAGCGGAACATTAGCTATCTCAGCAATTCATATAAAAAAAACATACGTAGTCCGCCGGCTCGGAAGTTACAAGTTTCCGGCGTAGGTTAACAGGTCAACCGCTTCCCATGGAAGTTGTTGTGCAAAGTTATCATAAACATAAAATGTTGACAAAGCTTTGAGCTAGATCAGGCTACTGCAGACAGCGCATAGCGTAATCTAGGTCTGCTTTGGTCACGTAGAAACCCTCCTAATGCCATGACCTCAGGTCATGGGTTTATATTTACAGATCTTGTAAATTTAATAGATGTAATTATTATATATATATATATATATATATATATATATATATATATATATATATATATATATATATATATATATTATATAATATATATAATATATATATATATATATAACATACACACCCTCACACTCACACTTTTTACCAGATATATATGTAATTGTAATAACCACACTGACTTCTTCATTAATTGAATTCTTCGCACCTTTTTTTTATACGCTTGTCACAACGAAGCCTTAAGATCCTAGTACAAGAAATACATAATACATATATATATATATTATATATATATATATATCTATATATATATATATATATATATATATATATATATATATATATATATATATATATAGATATATACACGCACACATATATACATTTATATATTATATCTATATATATATATATATATATATATATATATATTATATATTTATATATATATATATTATAATATATTTAATTATATAATCTATATATATAAAAGAGGATCTCGTAGCTACATCGGAACTGCCACTCTCATGTGAGGAAATTATAGTGACTGCTTTGTACAGTGTGAAAAAAAACAAATCGTTGAAGTTCAGGCAATATTGCTTTAATAAACGTGTGGCGAATATTATTTTGGTAGGACTGCTGTATTTGTACGCAATTATGATAAAACCCTGATCAGTACATATGTTGTCGAGATGGTAGTCTTTTAAAGTTGAAAATGAATGCAATGAAAATGTGAGAGAGAGAGAGAGAGAGAGAGAGAGAGAGAGAGAGAGAGAGGGGGGGGGGAGAGTGGGGATGGTATTGGTGGTGCTGTGCCGTAATAGCAGAGAAGTTGGTATTGAATCCACGGGAACTTCATTCAACTTTTTTTTTTTTTTTCGACCCCACTTCGAGTTAGTAAACAAATACTTGAATTCAGGCCACCAGGGTGAGTAGGTCTCTCCCGTTGGAGTGATCCTATTGTAAAACTGTTCCGTAAACTCACACTGGAAATTAAACCATCACTTGAAAAGTGAAATCCATTAACACTTTTCTGGCTGAGATCAATACTGATTTGAGTATCCTTCCCTGCCCTTTTTTTATTTTTTTTTTATAATGGGCTTGAAATATTTATGGTAGGCAGCAATAGAAGTAAACGCTAAATAAATCTTAATTTTGCTGACAAATGTCAGTAGTCAATATCGCTGAAGCTAACTGTAATTGTTAGCAGCTTATATTGGATTAACCATGAGATTATGATTCAAGTACATAGGCCAGTCAGAAGGGAGACAGATGCTCAATTATACTGGCTGCTTATTATCACTGTCAACTAAAAAAAAAAGAGAAAAAGAAATTCGATAAAGAGCAAATTATCCAGTGCTATCGAAAAATATAAGAGGCTTGAAGAAGATAGAGCAGACAATAGAACCATACCTCATCAAGGGATCCAAAAGACAACAGTAGTTTTTTTTACTACATTAAATGCTAATTTCCTTTTTCTCAGAAGTGATGGACTGATCAAGCTTTCCAGAAGTAGAAATTAAATCTAATAGACAATGTCCTTTTTTTCCGATAAGCTTACTGATTTAATATTTCATATTACTATTTTATTGCTCAAATTTTTCTCATGGCTTAAAACAGCAAGACATTCCAGTAAAAAAATCATCACTGCATGGAGAATTAATTTTCTTAGAAATATCAAGAATATCAGAGAAATATGCATCAACTGTACGTGATGTTACTCGAATTTGAAATAACAAACAGCTGTTTTTTTTATAAGACGACGACACATGGAAATACTTATCAAAATTTGGGAAAAGATGATAAATCATCTATCTTGCAATATAAACTGATAATAATAATATATTACTTCGTGAGAACAATTATATATATAATTATATATATAATATATATATAATATATATATATATATATATAAGTATATATATATATATATATTCTAGTCAAGAAATAAAAAAAATAAGACAACCCACAGTCTAGATGAAAATGGCCTGAATCGACCTAGCTAGCGACTCAGAGATGAATAAGAGTTCATAAAGCGAATACGAAGCTGCTCAATTAACAAACATTTGTCAGCACAAATCATTGATTTCTTTATTATACGGAGATAAATAATCCTGATAATATACTGCTTTCCTTTTAGGCCGAGGATTTATTTGGTAGTGCAGAAGACATTTCCTCTCTAAATTCCTCTTTTATTTTCTTTTTTTTACCCCAAATTAATGCATTGTTGTGGGAACATTTATGTTCTCTTTTTTCATATGCCGTGCGTCTGTAAATCTAATTCATATCTTCACATCTCGTCTGTTCACTTTCTATATTGTTTTCACCCTTCTCTTTGTCACAAAAAATGAAAGTTCAGCTACTACAAAAGAGAACGGTGTTTGTCGTTCAGTTTTTTTGGTCGCAACCCTTTTAACCTTTACGGGAATCCCATTTAAAGAACAGTTAGCGAAAATAACCAAATTCGTCTCGGAATTTTTGTAAACCATTCCACTAAATGCTGCCGGATCAGAGACAATGCAGAGAGAACGGACGTCATACAGGCCTTTCACGTAGAGAGAGAGAGAGAGAGAGAGAGAGAGAGAGAGAGAGAGAGAGAGAATCTTCTTTCATCCAAAGAATATTTGTCATTGCCACTTCGGGCTTAACAGGAATTGCAATCTTATATTTTTTTTTTTTTGTCATCGTTTTGTATATTTTCGCGAATCATCTGATTTTTTGGCAGTTTTTATTACGCTAACATGAATTAAATCAGTACTGTTTCTGAACATTTACGTCTGTTTGTTAATTAATTAATAGACTAGTCTAGTAGTTGAAACAAGCTATGTATGAAAAGTTACGTTTGCTTATTTTTAAACAAAATATCCCCAATATTCGTAAACACTCGACTGAACATAACCGAATTACTGTACATCATCACCCAGAAACAACGTGCAAGAAAGGAAACCCTTCTTTACTCTTTTTTTCTGCAAAACAAAACTATTGCGATGGCCTTGTCTGTCCGTCCGTATGTTTCCGTTTCTGTCCGCCTTCAGATCTTAAAAATCTACAGAGGTTACAGGGCTGCAAATTGGTATGCTGATCATCCACCCTCCAATCATCAAACATACCACATTGCTTTTTTATAGCCTTTATAATTTTGATTGTATTTAACGTTGAAGCTAGCCTTGATCAGGCCACCAACCGTCAGTGGCTGAAAGTTTCACGTAAAGCATTATGCCGAGGCCACCGAAAGATAGATCTATTTTCAGTGGCTTCGATTATACGCTGTACAGATAACCTCACTGAGCAGAAGAAACTTCGGCTCATTTTTTATTTGTTTCTTCATTGTCAGTACCCAATACAAATTACGAAACCTAGACGGAAGAATGAAGGCCAATTCGTGGTAGACTTCGTTGTCAGAAGCCAGAGGATCGATTCGATCATAACCTCGGAAAGATTATGGCGCTCTTGAGCATTTCCGAGATATATATTCGTTCTGATGATAGTCTCTGATTCTCGAGGATTATCCTCCTCGCCTTCATGATAGGCGATCAGAGAATATCTCCATGACTTTGGAGGGGGGGAATTGCTTACCAAGATGAGTGGAGGTCTCCGGAATGTGGGGAGGACTGTAATCAAGTACGAGAGATTTGTGGTGACCTGAGAAGAAATGAGCTGATGACTGTTAGACTCGTATATTTCTCATTTTTACCTTTTCCTCTTCGTTTTGTCAATCAAGTTTTTACATTTTCATTAAGAACAATTCGTCATTAATGAACCCATCATTCTCACATTTATTGTACATGGTTCAACATCGGCCCTGTTATTCGGTTATCAATAGCATTATTGGTATTATTCATATCATAAACTCCCTTAAGTAATTCCGTGAGGTAACGTAAACGCCAATCGACTTATGTTACTTATTTCAAATTTCTGTCAGTTCCCATTAATTTTTTTTTTTTTTATAAATTGCTTTGATGTTTTATATGTTGTATTTTAGGTCATCCGTGTTTTCTTCCGTTGGGTGGACTCGGCATTTAAGCTCAGAATTACTTTGTAAAGTCAAATTACTATTCTACTATTAACACTTCTACCTGTTTCCGTTGTTTCTCCATGTTTTTGACTCGTAAAGCTACCTTGCGATATGCAAAGGAAAAAAAATATACGATCTCACTATATTGCTCATTTACAATATTCGGCAAAAAAAAAAAGTTCTTTTATTTTTTTTTTATGTTTGTTACAATACTTCATTTCAGATTATATTACACTTTTTGCTAATTCATTTTTTATAATTTATCTCTTTGATTATTTATTTTTTATTGATTACATAATTTTATGACCTTGCATTTTTTTTCTTAGCTCCCTGTAGTAAACATTATCCACCTGGCTATAGAGAATACCTAATCTCCTTATAGACAAATTTACGAAATGAGGTATTTCTATAGAAGCAGTCCGCACGGACTGCAAGGAACGTAACCGCGGATACGACATCTACTAGGGATTGGGGCCCGTCCAATGTATTTCGCCTTGTTTAGCACTGTCCCCTGGAAGGTTAATTACAGTCGTCCGAATAAATATTACTTAATAGTCTTGTCCAGTAGGTAAAACTGCATAGAAAAACCGCAACTGCCATAGTCTAGGCCGCCGCGGATAAGTACCCTAGATCTACCCGAAATGAACCGTACTTTATTCTCTGCTCGTACAACAGGTCAACAACCACCTTTTGTGGACTGTAGATTATTATACAATTACTTCCGTTTCATTTTTACTTTCCCTTATCATCTTGATCATACTGTTTCTTACTTATTTCCAGGTTGTTTTTTCTATTTGTAATTTAGTACATAAGTAGGGTTTAGCAGTCTATATATATATATATATATATATATATATATATATATAATATACTATATATATATATATAAATATATATATATATATATATATATATATTATAATATATGATATATATATATATATATATATATATATAGATATATATATATATATATATATATATATATATATTATATATATATAATATATATATATATAAAAGATAGTTAGATATATATATATATATATATTACATATATAAATAGATATGGTATAATATATACTATATATATATATATATATATATATATATATATATATATATATACTATATATATATATATATGTCATATCACATTACCGTGATTCATATACATACATCGAGCTACAAATGTCCTTTAATATTAAAGGAATTTGTAGCTAGAAGTATGTGTATGAATCACGGTAATGTGATATGACTTATATAATGGCTACATGCTGTCATAAGCACTACAACACTACCGAGGTCGAGGTGGGTTGATGCTGGCTCCAAATCAGCGAATACCTGAGCGCGAAAGGTATTTGAGGGTGAGAGACGGCATAAACTTATAGCCTCTTGCAGTGGTGGAGTGGGTAAATAGCTTCACTGACGTCCTGGATTTGTATGGTGTCCTGGGTTCGCGCCCGGGCGCCAACAATTCTATTATCGCCTAATAAAATTCCCCTTCGGTTAAGCATATATGAAAATATATTAATTCCGAGGTGGAGTGAATTGGATATTAAAGGACATTTATAGCTCGGTATATATATATATATTATATATATATATATATATATATATATATATATATATATATATATATATATATATATATATATATATATATATATATATATATATATATATATATATATATATATATATATTATATATATATATATATATATATATATATATATATATAATATATATATATGCATGAGTTGACACTCTGACACTCAACCTGGAATACAGATGCTTCTCAGATTCAGTTTTCACACTTAGAATCGATATCTCTC
>NC_087206.1:94417953-94442953 GCF_015104395.2 Macrobrachium nipponense
TAATTATGCCTACTATAACCTTTCACTTATAAGTATTTCCCATTAACTTCTTTAATTATGCCTACTATAACCTTTCACTTATAAGTATTCCCCATTAACTTCTTTTTAATTATGCCTACTATAACCTTTTGCTTATAAGTATTTCCCATTAACTTCTTTAATTATGCCTACTATAACCTTTCGCTTATAAGTGTTTCCCATTAACTTCTTTCATTATGCCTACTATAACCTTTCACTTATAAGTATTTCCCATTAACTTCTTTAATTATGCCTACTATAACCTTTCGCTTATAAGTATTTCCCATTAACTTCTTTAATTATGCCTACTATAACCTTTCACAAGTATTGCCCATTAACTTTTTTTTATTATGCTTACTATAACCTTTCATTTATAAGTATTTCCCATTAACTTCTTTAATTATGCCTACTATAACTTTTTGCTTATAAGTATTTCCCAGTAACTTCTTTAATTATGCCTAATATAACCTTTTACTTATAAGTATTTCCCATTATCTTCTTTAATTATGCCTACTATAACCTTTCGCTTATAAGTATTTCCCATTAACTTCTTTATTTATGCCTACTATAACCTTTCGCTTATAAGTATTTTCCATTAACTTCTTTAATTATGCCTACTATAACCTTTCTTTCTTACTTATAAGTTTCCCCATTAACTTCTTTAATTAGTGCCTACTATAATCCTTTCGCTTATAAGTGTTTCCCCCATTAATCTTCTTTAATTATGCCTACTGTAACCTTTCGACTTATGAGTATTTTCCCAATTAAACTTTTTTTTAATTTATGCCTTACTATAAAAACCTTTCGCTTATTAAGTGTTTTTCCCATTAACTTCTTTTAATTTATGCCCCCTACTTTAATAACCTTCCGTTTATAAGTAATTTCCCAGTTAAACTTCTTTTAATTTATGTCCTACTATAAACCTTATCGCTTATTAAAGTTATTTCCCATTAACTTCTTTAATTATGCCAAACCTACTATAACCTTTTGGCCTTCCTAAGTATTTCCCATTAAACTTCTTTTAAATTATGGCCTTACTATAACTTTCGCTTTATAAGTATTCCCCCCATTTAACTTTCTTTAATTATGCCTAACTATAACCCTTTTGCTTATAAAGTATTTTCCCCATTTAACTTCTTAAAAATTATATGCCTATTTTATAAACCTTTACGTTAATTATTTTTCATCCCCATTAAACTTCTTTTAATTATTGGCTTATCTATAACCTTTTCGCTTCTATAAGTCATTTTCCAGTTAACTTCTTTAATTTTATTTTGTCTACTATAACCCTTTCAACTTATAAGTATTTCCCAGTTAACTTCCTTAATTATGTACATATAAACCTTTCGGCGTATAAGTAATTTTCCCAATTTAAATTCTTTAAGTATGACTATAGAAACCTTTAATTAAATAAGTATTTCCCGTTTTAACTTCTTTAATTAATGCCTTAAGTCTAAAAACCCTTTTCACTTCTATAAAGTATTTGTCCCATTAAACTTCTTTTAATTATTTACTTTACTATAACCTTTTAAACTTATAAAGTAATTTGCCCATTAAATCTTTCGTTTAAGTTATGCCTTACCTTATAACCTTTTCGCCTTTTATAAGTCATTTCCAATTAAACTTCTTTCCTTTTAATTGGCCTTAACTTAAAATAACCTTTATTCGCTATAAGTATTTTTTCCCCATTTAAATCTTCCTTTAATTATGCCTTAACTATAAAAACCTTTTCCAATTCTTATAAGTATTTCCCCCATTAAACTTTTTTCTTTTAAAAATTATGCCTTACTCATAACCTTTCAGGGCTTATAAATAGTGTTTTATCCCTCCATTTAAAACTTTCTTTCAAATTATGCCTACTAAATAAACCTTTCAACTTATAAGTTTATTCCCAATTAAACTTCTTAATTATGCCCTACCTATAACCATTTCGCTTATAAGGTGTTTTCCCATTAACCCTTTCTTTAATTAAGCCTTACTTTATAACATTTTTTCAATAAAGTATTGCCCATAACTTTTTTTTTTAGTAATGATTTAACTATAAACCTTTCAATTTATTAAAGTTTATTTCCCAATTAAAACTTCTTTTAATGCTATGGGCCTACTATAAACCTTTTTCGCTTCTAAGGTATTTCCCAGTTAAACTCTTTAATTATGGGCCTAATATAAACCTTTTACTTTAATAAAGTATTTTGCCATTTAATCTTTTTTTTTTCTTTAATTTATGGCCTTAACTTAATAACCTTTCGCTTTATAATATTCCCATTTAACCTTTCTTTAATTTATGCCTAACTATAAACCTTTTTCGGCTTCTAAGTATTTTCCCAAGTTAAACTTCTTTAAAAATTATGGCCTTTAACTCATTAACCTTTTGCTTTCCACTTAAAAAAGTTATTTCCCATTAATCTTTCTTTTAAGATTGATGCCTACTATAAAACCTTTCGCTTTATAAGTGTTTTCCCATTAAACTTCTTTTTTGTCATTATGCCTTAATATAAACCTTATTCGCTTATAAGTAATTTCCCCATTAACATTTTTTGTTCTTTAATTATGCCTACTTATTAAACCTTTTCGCTTTATAAGTATTTCCCACATTAACTTTCTTTAAATTATGCCTACTATAAACCTTTTCACTTAATTAAGTTTTCCCAATTAACTTTCTTTTTCTTGTATGCCCCTTACTAATAAACCCTTTTGCACTTTATAAGTACTTTCCCCATTATACTTCTTTAAATAAGTATTCCCCATTACTTCTTTAATTATGCCACTATAACCTTTTCACTTATAAGTATTTCCCATTAACTTCTTTAATTATGCCTACTAATAACCCTTTCGCTTATAAGTGTTTCCCATTAACTTCTTTCATTATGCCTACTAAATAACCTTTCAACCTTAAAGTATTTCCCATTAACTTCTTTAATTATGCCTACTATACCTTTCGCTTATAAGGTATTTTCCCATTAACTTCTTTAATTATGCTACTATAACCTTTCACAAGTATTGCCCATTAACTTTTTTTTTATATGCTTACTATAACCTTCATTATAAGTATTTCCAATAACTTCTTTAATTTAGCCTACTATAACTTTTTGCCTTATAAGTATTTCCAGTAAAACTTCTTTAATTATGCCTGATTAACCTTTTACTTTATAAGTATTTCCCATTATCTTCTTTAATTATGCGCTATATAAACCTTTCGCTTAAAGTATTTCCCATTAACTTCTTTATTATGCCTACTATAACCTTTCGCTTAATAAAGTATTTCCATTAACTTTCTTTAATTATGCCTACTATAATCTTTCACTTAAATAAGTTATTTCCCATTAACTTCTTACTTATGCTAACTATAACCTTTCCACTTATAAGTGTTTCCCATTAACCTTCTTTCTTATGCAACTTACTTAATTAACTTTCACTTAAATTATTCCCCATTACTTTTTTAATTATGCCACTAAAACCTTTCGCTTATTTTTTTTTTGTTTTCAACCATTTAACTTCTTTAAATTATGCTACTATAAACCTTTTGAAAACACAAAGTATTTCCCAATTAAACCTTTAATTATGCTTACTAAAAAACCTTCATTTATAAGTTTATTCCATTAAACTTCTTTAATTATGGGCCTAAATTATAAATTTTTTGGCCTTATAAGTATTTCCCAGTAACTCTTTATTATGCCTTTTACTATATCTTTTTTGGCTTATAAAGTATTCGCCATTAACCCCTTCTTTAATTATGCTACTTTAATTAACCTTTCGGCCTATAAGTATTTCCCATTAAACCTTCTTTAATTAGCTACTAAACCTTTCGCTTTAAGTAATTTCCCATTAACTTCTTTAATTATGCCTACTTTATAAACCCTTTCCGCTTTAAGTTAAATTTTAACCATTAACCTTCTTTAATTATGCCTAAACCTTAATAACCTTTCAAAACAAGTTTATTGCCCATTAACTTTTTTATTATGCTTACTTATAACGCTTTCATTTATAAGTAATTTCCATTAACTTTAATTTTAATAATGCCTTTACTATAACTTTTTGCCTTTATAAGTATTTCCAGTAAACTTCCTTTAATTAATGGCCAATTAATAACCTTTTACTTATAAAGTATTCCCAAATTATCTTCTTTAAATTATGCCTACTAATAACTTCGCTTATAAGTATTTCCCCATTAACTTCTTATTTATGCCTTTAAATAACCTTTCGCTTATAAGTATTTCCCATTTAACTTCTTTTAATTATGCTAACTATAACCCTTTCAACTTATAAGTAATTTCCATTAACTTCTTTAAATTATGCCTTTTACTTATAACTTTACACTTTATAATGTTTCCCAATTACTTCTTTCATTATGCCTACCTTATAACCTTTCACTTATAAGTTTTTCCCCAATTAAAACTTCTTTTAATTATGCCTATATAACCTTTTTGGCTTAAATAATATTTCCACATTACTTCTTTAATTAATGCTACTTTATAACCCTTTCCACAAGTAAATTTCCCATTAACTTCTTTTTAATATGCCTTACATAACCTTCCTGTTTAATAAAGTATTCCCATTTAACTTCTTTATTATGCCTTACTAATACCTATCGCTTTTTTATAAGTATTCCCAATTAACTTCCTTTAATTATGCCTAACTTATAACCTTTTGCCTTATAAGTATTTCCATTAACTTCTTTAATTATCCTTTAACTATACCTTTCGCTTAATAAGTATTATCCCATTAACTTCCTTTAATTAATGCCTTACTTAACCTTTCGCTTATGAAAGTATTCCCATTAACTTTCTTAAAATTATGGCCTATATAACCTTTCCGTAAATTATTTCCATTTAACTTCTTTTAATTAAATGCTTACTATAACCTTTCGGCTTATCCCAGTTTTCCCAAATTAACTTCTTTAATTTTGGTTCTAACTTATAAAACCTTTCACTTATAAAGATTTCCCATTAACTTCCTTTAATTAATGTCTTACTATAACTTTCGATTAATAAGTTTCCCATTAACTTCCTTTAATTAATGCCTTACTTGTTAACCTTTCACTTATAAGGTTATTTCCAATTACTTCTTTAATTAAAACCTTTACTATAACCTTTTACTTATAGTATTCCCATATCTTCTTTAATTATGCCTACTTTATAACCTTTCGCTTTAAGTATTTCCATTAACTTCTTTTAAATTTATGGCCTAACTAAATAAACCTTTCGCTTATTAAGTATTTTCTATTAACTCTTTAATTATGCCTACCTACAACTTTCAACTTATAAGTATTTTCCATTTTAACTTCTTTAATTATGCCTACTATAAACCTTTCACTTATAAGTAATCCCATTTAACTTCTTTAATTATGCCTACTTTATAACCTTTACTTAATAAGTATTTCCCATTAACTTTTTTAATTATGACTACTATCCTTTCGCTTAATAAGTATCATTTCATTAACCCGTCTTAATATGCCCTTAAACTATTAATACCGTCACAATAATGTTCATAATCTTTTTATTATGCTTAACTATAACCTCATGCTTATAGTAATCCCATTATACTTCGTTATTATGCCTACTATAACCTTCGCTTATAAGCTATAAGCCTATCAGTTAACCCGTCTAATTATGCTTACTATAACCTTTACTATAATCATTTCCCCATTAACTTCTTTTTAATTATGCCTACTATGCGTACTAACATTATGCGTATTTTTCCAGGAACTCTTTAACCCTTACTTAATTTACTATAAAACTTTTTGCTTATAAAGTATTTTCCCCAGTAACTTTTTCTTTAATTATGCTTACTATAAAAACCTTTCATTTATATGCATTTCCTAATAATTTCTTTAATTATGCCTACTATAACCTTTCGCTTATAAGAATTCCCCATTAACTACTTTAATTATGCCAACTACAACCTTTCATTTATAAGTATTTCCATTTAATGTTTCTATTTATGCGTACTGTAACATTTCACTTATAAATATTTGCCATTAACTTCTTTAATTATGCCTACTACCATAAGGATTTCTCTCTCTCTCTCTCTCTCTCTCTCTCTCTCTCTCTCTCTCTCTCTCTCTCTCTCTCTCTCTCTCTGAGATACAGAGATAATGGAGTGAAAAAATGAAGGAAAGAGAAAAGTACAAAAAGAATATATTTATAAACCATAACCTTTCGTATATAAGTATTTTCCACCAACGTCTTTAATTATGCCTACTCTAACATTACATTTACAAGTATTAAACATTAATTTCTTTAATTATGCCTACTCTAATCTTACGTTTATAAGTATTTACCAACAACTTTAATCATTCTCACTTTAACCTTAAATTTGCAAGTATTTCCCATTAACCTCTTTGATTATGCAAACTCTAACCTTACGTTTATAAGTATTTACCATCACCTTTGATTATGCATACTCTAAACTTATGTTAAAAAGCATTTACCATTAATTTCTTTAATTATGTCAGATTTAATCTTATGTTTAAAAGCATTTACTACCAACCTTTTTAATTTTACCTACTCAAATCTTACATTTACAAGTTTTTACCATCAACTTGAATTATTCCTACTCTAACCTTAAGTTTGTAATTATTTCCCATGAACTTCTTTAATTATGCTTACTATCAACTAACATTTACAAGTATTTACCATCAACTTTAATTATGCCTATTCTAACTTTACGTTTATCAAGTATTTCCCATTCACGTCTTTAATTATGCTTTCTCCATCCTTACATTTACGAGAATTTACCATCAACTTCTTTAATTATGCATAATCTATCCTTATGTTTACAAGGTTTTACCATCAACTTTAAGTATACCCACACTACCCTTAAGTTTACAAGTATTTCCCATCAACGGTAATTATGCATACTCTAACCTTCAGTGTACAAGTATTTCTCATCAACGTTAATTATGCATACACTAACCTTATGTTTACAAGTATTTCCCATCAATGTTAATTATGCATACTCTAACCTTATGTTTACAAGTATTTCCCATCAACGTTAATTATGCATACACTAACCTTATGTTTACAAGTATTTCCCATCAACGTTAATTATGCATAAACTAACCTTATGTTTACAAGTATTTCCCCTTTACGTTAATTATGCATACTCTAACCTTATGTTTACAAGTATTTCCCATCAACGTTAATTATGCATACTTTAATGTTATGTTTACAAGTATTTCCCATCAACGTTAATTATGCATACTCTAACCTTATGTTTACAAGTATTTCCCATCAACGTTAATTATGCATACTCTAACCTTATGTTTATAAGTATTTCCCATCAACGTTAATTATGCATACTTTAATGTTATGTTTACAAGTATTTCCCATCAACGTTAATTATGCATACTCTAACCTTATGTTTACAAGTATTTCCCATCAACGTTAATTATGCATACTCTAACCTTATGTTTACAAGTATTTCCCATCAACATTAATTATGCATACTTTAACCTTTTGTTAAGTATTTCCCATCAACGTTAATTATGCATACTCTAACCTAATGTTTACAAGTATTTCCCATCAACGTTAATTATGCATACACTAACCTTATGTTTACAAGTATTTCCCATCAATGTTAATTATGCATACACTAACCTTATGTTTACAAGTATTTCCCATCAACGTTAACCATTCATACTCAATCCTTATGTTTACAGTTATTTTCCTCGACCAGAAGTCTTTACGAATCTCTCTTCATATTCTGTACTAGGCCTATGTCATTTACGTCACAAATTTCGAGGTTACGCACACAATTTGATCGTGTAAGATCACTGAATCATAAATACTTGTTTTTCAAAGTTTACAGTTATGAAGGTAGTTGTGATTGCAGCTTATTCCATAATACCTTTGATTAATATACTAGCTACTAATAGGAAACGAATCTTTATAAAAGAATAACAGAAGAAAAGACAAATCTTCTACTCGAACGAAAACTATGGAGATACTGACTGTTTTCATGTAATGATATAAGTATTGTAATGATGGGCACAATAATGAATTTTTATAATATCAGGGACAACGCGAAAATGTTGAAATCTACAAAGTTTTTTCCTGCCAAATCATCAAAATCTATACAGAGACTTTTTGAAGCCCAGCTCTTTACATACTTATTTTTAAAATTATGAGCTTTGTGGGTTATAGACTTTGTATATTTTTTGTACAGATTATAGTCGTATTTCGTTTTTAGGATATTTATTATTATTATTGTTATTATTATTATTATTATTATTATTATTATTATTATTATTATTATTATTATTATTATTATTATTATTATTGAAAAGAAACTGAAAGAAGTTTTTGTTTGGTTCATTATTATTATTATTATTATTATTATTATTATTATTATTGTACTTAGGAAGCAGACCCTCTCTCACGCATACTTTATTAAAAGTAATGGCTACTTCAACAGCGTTACATTTATGAAGATTCTTCTCTATTTTGCGAATAGCGGCTTTTTCCGTGCTACTTACACAGGCTAGTAGAGCGCCTATAGAGGTCATGGTCAAATACAGGGTCAAAATAGATGTATATATTTGAATTTTACAGATAAACTATGATACCATAGTCATTAACAATTTCTCTCTCTCTCTCTCTCTCTTAAAGCGAGCTTTCGTCTGGAGCTGCCAGACATCCTCGGGCTGGGAAGCTGAGGGTGGACTGATCTTGGAGCGGTGTCCGTCCTCGTTATATCTGTGGTTGGCAGCAGGGGGTCTGTCCCATGCTTGTCTCCTATTGGCTGGTGGTGGTGGGTCTTCGTTTTCATTGGTTGCCTGAGCCAGTTCTCAAGCCACATTTTTCGAGCCGATTGTTGCGTTGCAGCATATCCTGCAGCCGCCTGGACCTCCTGAGCGGCGCTGTAACGTTGATGGGCGTTGCGCTACGCTGTGGGACGTCACGGCTAATTTGATTTCCATTGGCTGCAGGAGTACCTCGTTCGGGGGCGTTGTCTTCCGTGGAGTTGTCGTGATCGGTGGTGTCATTGTTGGTGGCAGGTCTTCTCATACTCGTAGGGAGGAGAAATTCTTCCTGCGTCGTATTCAGTGTAGGTTTTATTTGCTGGATGAGGAGCGCCTCCAGCAGGCGCAACCAACGGGCATCAGGGGCCTTCCCGATAACTTTCGTGTTCTATATGATGACATCCCGGGAGATGGCCTCCTGATGTTTGGTGCGGGCGTGATTCTTGATAGCCCCCTCTTGGGCGTGGCACCAGAGTCTCTTCGACAGTCGCATGGTAGTCATACCTACGTAGGCGCCGCTGCATTCGCGGACTGGGCATGTATACTTGTACGCGCGACTTTATTATGAAAAATAACCCCTCTCCACAGGTACGAGAACCCCTGAAGCAGACACATGTAGTGTACCAGTATATACATGCCCAGTCCATGAATGCAGCGGCGCCTACGTAGGTATGACTACCATGCAACTGTCGAAGAGACTCTCGTGCCACGCCCAAGAGGAGGCTATCAAGAATCAGGCCCGCACCAAACATCAGGAGGCCATCTCCCGGGATGTCATCATACAGAACACGAAAACCATCGGAAAGGCCCCTGATGCCCGTCGGTTGCGCCTGCTGGAGGCGCTCCTCATCCAGCAAATAAAACCTACATTGAATACGACGCAGGAAGAATTTCTCCTCCCTACGAGTATGAGAAGACCTTCCACCAACAATGACACCACCGATCACGACAACTCCACGGAAGACAACGCCCCCGAACGAGGTACTCCTGCAGCCAATGGAAATCAAATTAGCCGTGACGTCCCACAGCGTAGCGCAACGCCCATCAACGTTACAGCGCCGCTCAGGAGGTCCAGGCGGCTGCAGGATATGCTGCAACGCAACCATCGGCTCGAAGAAAGTGGCTTGAGACCTGGCTCAGGCAACCAATGAAAACGAAGACTCACCGCCACCAGCCAATAGGAGACAAGCATGGGGCAGACCCCCTGCTGTCAACCACAGATATAACGAGGACGGACACCGCACCAAGATCAGTCCACCCTCAGCTTCCCAGCCCGAGGATGTCTGGCAGCTCCAGACGGCTCGCTTTAAGAAAGAGAGAAAGTGAGAGAGAGAGAGAGAGAGAGAGAGAGAGAGAGAGAGAGAGAGAGAGAATTGTTAATGACTTTGATGACTATGGTATCACAGTTTATCTGTAAAATTCAAATATACACACCTATTTTGACCCTGTATTTGACCATGACCTCTATAGGCGCTCTACTAGCCTGTTTAAGTAGCACGGAAAAAGCCGCTATTCGCAAAATAGAGAAGAATCTCTACAAGTGTAACCCTGCTGAAGTAGCCATTACTTTTAATAAAGTATCATTATTATTATTATTATTATTATTATTATTATTATTATTGAAATAGTTTAACCAGACCACTGAGCTGATTAACGGTTCTCATAGGGCTGGCCCGAAGGATGAAAATGAATTAGTGCAATAGGTCTAGGCCATTGGCCAAGCACTGGGACTAAACGACTAACGACAGTGTAATTTTAAAAAGCAGTATGCAAAAAGGCATATGCTTCCACACTGAACACACGCACATATTAAATATATTAACTCACGTTTCTATCTGAGCAATAAAAATGTAAAAAAATAAAACTAATAAATGCAAATGTCCCACCTTCTTTATCCACAAGAGAGGACGCTTGATGGGACAACCGCAGTCTCTCCATAAACTCCAGGTGGGGATCGTGCGGAGGATTCTCTTTCAAGATGACAACTTCCACTTCTTCGGCCGCATCTGTGGCGGGAGTCTTGATGCTAGCGGCGGAGTCCTGCCTTTTCCCGCGTCCGGGTTTTTCCCCGTTGAGAACCTTTATGGCCGTGGCAGCGTCGCCGTTATTCCTCATTTGGTCTTTGTCTTGACTTTGTAGACCTCGCTGGCTCCGAATGCAATGGCGTCTTATCGAGAAAATTAGACCTAATAACACTGGAAATAAAACAGTGGATGCCATGAGAGGATTTAGTCACAGGGACAGGGGCAATAGTGCTGTCTAATCTTGAGAATTCACGGCATAACATTTCTGTGTAGATTGATAATATGTGAGATAGACACTAAATGAAGAGCAATACCAGCATCACTATACAATAAATAAATGATATAGCTAAGCTACGATATATTTCACATTAAATTTTCTTTTTGTATAGAATAGGAGGCAGAGATTTAATAAAATTAATAGATAAGCTGATGATGACCATAAAGTGATAAAAAAATTAGGCATCTAAAAACAGATAATACACAAATTTCTTTGCCATCCGTTTCAGTACATCCTTGCATTGTCTGTAAAATAAATTAATTATGCAAGGAATTATTAGTACATATTCTCTGGCGAAAGAATGTTTTGAGTTTTAAAATATTAGGTTTCTTTTAATCTTTGGATCCGTACTCTATACGGGAATAATGATATCAATTAATTTAACAGTAGCATTGTTAGATATACAGAGCTCTTTCTTCTCGTCGAGCTAACCTTTAGAAATTTCCAGATAATCACGACAACGAAAATAATTCCACTTTTTTGAATTTACAACGGCATTAAAACGATTTACTTTCCGCCTAATGTTTGTGCTGGAATTGTAAGAGAAATTAAAAGCTCTCCGTGTATATATATAAAAAAAGGGAGTAATTCGCAAAGTCTGGCAACAGCATTAACTAGAGCATTAACTAGAATACCAAGAAACTCAATGGAAAATCAGCGCTATCTGAGATTAGTACTATGATTATTAATCTAATGTAAAATCCAGTGATAGAGTATACTGCACATTTACTGCCGAAAGTGAAAAATCTATAAAAGTATTCTAAGCTGCTTGATCTTTCATGTACACATCTCCGTATGGCTTTGTTCACGTAGTGGTTCCAAGTGATACTTACCGATCACCAGCAGAGAGACGGTGACGGTCGCGATGAGTGCCTGGGCTGTGAGGGTTCGTCCCATGGTGTCCCATTTTCGAAATTGGCAATTCTCCCCCAGGAACCATCTGTCACATTGACAGAAGTACCCCCGGGTGTAGGTTGTGGCAGGAGCCTCCGTTTAAGCAAGGGCTCCAGAGGCATTCATTAATGTCCCTGCAGCTGTTACCAACATATTGGAGACCGTAGCCGCAACTGAGAAAAAGCGAGGAATGTGTAAATGATTGTTAACAAGATTCGGAAATGAGAACTGAGCACTAATTTCAGAGTGGGAAGTTTAAAGTGGACAACTTTCATGGACAAGGATGCGCCCTCATGAATCCTCCTACTACAGATGCAGTCCAAATGGCTAAAGTAGATTCACATTACCCATGCATCTGAAGTCTAGGCCAGTCCCTTACGACGCTCCTGTTTGGCTGTTTATAAGCTAATCACGTGGCTGTAAACTCTCAGTCTCTCTCGAGAGTTCACATGGGTAGGATGCAAGTTCCACCTCTCCTGAGGGGAGCGGTGGAATATACATACTGCCTATGTGAACTCTCTCGAGACACTGAGGGTTTCCAACCTTGTGATTGGCTTATCAACAGCCAATCAGGAGCGTCGTAAGGGACTGGCCTAGACCTCAATTGCACGGTTGATGTGAATCTACTATAGCTCCTATTTCTATCCAGCTTAAGCTATATCAAGAGGCCTTACCACCTCTTCCGAAAGTAAATTACGAACTGAAACTTGTGATAAACTTTCTTTTCGGATTCATGTTTTCAGTTAATATATATATTTATTGCTCAGCTTATCTTTATATTGGGTGTAGTTTTATTGTAGATGCAGTGGAGCTCTATATATATACATCCATACATACACATATATATATTCAGATAATCACCTATATATATATATATATATATATATATATATATATATATATATATATATATATATTATATATATATATATAGGTATATGTATATATACAGAGCTAGGAAAAAATCATATCTGTTTTTTTATATATTTTCTTGGATTCTTAATTCACACAGAGATTATCCAATTAAGAATTTCATTAAAAAAACATTAATTTACCTATCTTTCACTAATCCTTTGTTTCATATCTAAGTATTCACGTGCTTTTACTCTATCCAGATAAGAGCTTCCTATTATAAATAAGTTGTAGAGTATTCCATATATTTGTCTCTCTTTGTAGATAACGGAGACTTATTATATTTTAACATTGTGAGCTACTCGACTGGATTGTTATACTTATCAAAAAGTGTACACTTTCAATATAAGTTCCTCATTCACTTTAATAACCACTCGCATAACCACCTCACGTAATAAAGTCTCTCTCTCTCTCTCTCTCTCTCTCTCTCTCTCTCTCTCTCTCTTCTCGCTCTCTCTCATCTCTCTCGTCTCTCTCTCTCTCTCTCTCTCTCTCTCTCTCTCTCTCTCTCTCTCTCTCCTTACCTGCATGTAGGTTCGGGCCATGTAGGATTGCAAGTCAGCGGAGCTTTGCAAGAGAAATTTTGACAAATGTCCGGGAGAACGCATCCTTGCAAAAGCCCCTCCTGGGTTGTGACCTGACCCCATTTGCTGTTATTGACTCCAGGAGGGATCGGGATTTGATGACCCGAAATTCGAAGGTCATCGATACATACTGAAAGGAAACCAGGGCA
Organism: Macrobrachium nipponense; assembly: GCF_015104395.2. NCBI lineage: Eukaryota > Metazoa > Arthropoda > Malacostraca > Decapoda > Palaemonidae > Macrobrachium > Macrobrachium nipponense. The sequence continues at coordinate 94,431,555 of NC_087206.1, forward strand.
AGGAAATCAGTTTTTTGTCGACAGTTTGGTCATTTGAATTGGGTTTTCTAGTAATTTTACGGGAAAATTCTCTCTCTCTCTCTCTCTCTCTCTCTCTCTCTCTCTCTCTCTCTCTCTCTCTCTCCTCGCTTGATAAATTTCATCCTCTTACAGAGATGACCTCTGATTGTAGAACCAATGGCAAAAAAGCTCAACTTGGTAATAACAATTATACAATACCCTGTATGTTTTATATTCAGAAGTTGCGAGAGTGGGCATAACACTATACGGGTCCATGAAGTAAATAAAAAAACTATTAATTTATATATTTATTTTTTATTTATTTATTTATTTGTATTTTATTTTATTTATTTATTTATTTTCTTATTTATTTATTTATTTATTTATTTATTTATTTTATTAATTATTTTATTTAATTTGTTTTATTTATTTAATTATTTATTCATTAATTTATTTACTATCCTATATTTTGAGTCTTAAAGGAAATTTAATAGTTGTGATTAGTTAACTGACAGCATGCGTGTAACTTTTTTGGATATACTGAAGAACGGGTAAATTTGAAATTTAGAGTTGCTTTGCAGGGTAAATGGCACTTCGTGATGACTGGAACTAAAGGTAGTGAAAAACACAATGAAAGGAGCCAGAATGGAATTTAGTCGCATGGAAGAATTTCCTGTACAGTTGTAAATAAAACAGAAATCTAGTACAAATAAAGGGAGAGATGAGAACATAAGCAGGAATATATATATATATATATATATATATATATATATATATATATATATATATATATATATATATATATATATATATATATGTGTGTGTGTGTGTGTATATATATATATATATATATATATATATATATATATATATATATATATTATATATATATATCCTGCTTATGTTCCCATCTCTCATTTTATTTGTACTAGATTTCTGTTTTATTTACAACTGTACAGGAAATTTTCCATTATATATATATATATATATATATATATATATATATATATATATATATATATATATATATATATGTATGTATGTATGATGTATGTATATGTTAGCGGAAATGCCTGTTCTGTACTTATAAGAAACCATTACTTATTTATTTCTATGTATATTAACTGCAAGTAATTTGCAATAATATTATTACAGAGTTTAAAATGAAATTTTTATTTAATTTCCTATGATTAAAATATACAGCATTCCAAAAATCTTACCTCCTTGTAGATCGTTGTGTACTGCAAGAAGCTTGGTACCTGTGTATTCGGGCATACCTCCAATGGTGACACCATCATTTCGATTCACTTCCAAGGGGATGGGCATTTCTTTGACCCATTCTTCATCCACGTGGGTAACAAGGCTTGGAAATGACTCATTCTGTAAGAATCCATCACCATCGTCTACGGAGATCTTCAGATTATGGCCATAACGCTCTGCTCGGAGCAGATGCCAGTTATTGTCTCCAATGAGGAACCCTTCAATACAAACAATTTGTAATCTCTCCCCGTTTCTGGATTCCTCAAGGCAGGCTTTTCCTGCATGAAGCTTGTGGTGGGCATACAAAGCAAGGAAGACTGTTAGAACACTAGAACAAGGTCTTCGAAATCTTAGTTCAACAATATCAGCCTCTATGGCCTAGGTGAATTTATGCATATTCTATAGCAATACATTTCAAATTCCATAAGAAAGCAACAACAAGGACTGATTACCTGTACTGAAAGGGAATGTTGAACATGACTATCTGCCACATGTATGAGTAATCCTTGTGGCTGCCCTTGTGCCTTCATCCTAATTTGTAGTGTCAGCATATAACGGGACGGTGTGAAAGATAAGGCCACTTTGTAGTAAGAAGCTGGACCTAGTGTTGCTGGCACAGTAGGCTCCTGGCATTCTGAACCCATGGAACCTGAGTTGCAGATACATAGTGGTTTCTGAAGCTCATTTTGGCACATTTCTTGTAAACTACAATCACTGGCTTCATCTACACAAGTCACTTCCTGCCTTTGACACCCTGGCATACTACCTTGACTTAATGCTGGCTCACCCAGATCTAAGAGCTGGAAAGAATAAGTTCTCTTTTTAAATTATAAAATCAACATAAAATGGAATAAATTTATAACATGAAATCAGTTTTTGTTAGTAAAATAGGTTGTGGAAACGACTATGTACTTTTCTTTTTTTATATGAGTATAGTGTAATAAAATAATAAGTGAAAACAAATAAAAATTTACTTTTACTTTAATATGGCTCCATAGCTCCAGATATAAATTTCTATATATCTTTTAGAGAAAAAAAAATAAGGAAAACGTATGTTGAGTATTTTATCAATCTGGTCGTTTAGTAAAAAAATAAAATCAACAAAATGAATAGTTTATCACCTAATATTGAAAAATTATTTGTGCTCTCACCTCACCATTAATTGTAATGTGCGACACACATCCATGCAGAGGTTGGGTGATTGGTCGCTCGTCCCATCCGTGATTATGGTAATCACTCTCTTGGGCTAACCCACCCACTTGAAGTGGGCTCGATACAACCCATGAACCTAGACGGTCTGGGTGAGTCCACAAAGCTCTGGCAGCACAGTGAGTGTCATTATTTTGGTGACTCCAGCCCTGGCCACATGCATCAGTCACCATCGATACTCCCTTATAAAATTGTGAAGTTACATATGAAACTATCACATGTGAAAAAATGTAAATTTACCATTGCACATTAGTTAACCATGTTAAGATGTGTTAGCTGGAAACTACCCATAGCAGTATACCACGTATAGTCACACAAAATCATATTAATTCATCTTATTCTATTCAGAAATGCTACTATTTATAGAATGAAAATATTAGCTATCCACCTACATCATACATATTAACCAAGCAAACAGAATTTAAGAAAACTTACCCCATGATCGAGTTTGATGTGGATTGTATGCCAAGATCCATCATTTACTTGAGTATCAACTTGTAACTTTGCTCTTCCAGCCCAGCTGTTTGTTACTAGTTCAGGGTAACCACCAGACAGCTGAATGGCCATGAAGGGTAACCTTTCCTCCTTAATTTCAATTGGTCCTGAGTAAAGGAGAAGTGCTTCCCTCTGCTTTGTAAGAATTTTCAATGACATTGTGGATGGAAAGCATGGTGGAATGGAAGGCAGCCAAGACCATCCGGAACCCATAAACGACCGAGAAAGAACTTTGCAGTTGAAGCCCACCGACCCTCCAGGACAGATGCATCTGTCATTGCCATAAAATGAAAATCAGCCCGGAGTTGAAAGTGGAGGAGTCATGTTTCAGGTATTTACATAAAAAAAGGACAGATTGCTAAGTGGTGTCATATGTTGTCAACAGCTCTCCTTCTAAAAGTGATTATCTAACATGGTAGCTAGTTATCTTACCTTTTTCCATCTGAGAACTGGACACATCTGCCACCATTAAGACATGAACCTGGCAAGCAAGCCTGCTCCTGACGTGGTTGAGATATTGAAGGACTCTTGCAATCATAAAAGTGCTTGAGGCGAGGTGTCACTAAGGAAGTGTTGTTTGTATCTATGACCTAAATATATGCCTTGATTAATGCATATCAAAATTATTCTTTAAATACTTAGTTCAAGTCACATTTCCATTAAATTATTGTTATTATATTGCAGAACTAAACTTTTCTCGTAAAAAATAACATACTAATAATTAATTATCAACATTCTTTTAAATATCTCGTGTACAGGGTTGTTATCACCGACAGGTCCACAAAAAGTTGGTAGTTAAGGTACTGTAGTTTTTTTATCTACATATTTCATATTTTAATTACTTGGGGCATTTAGAGAACCTGTAGCAATGTCAAGAGAGAAGAGTCTTTATTCAAACATTTTGGTGATCACCTGCTAAAACTACTTATACGGCTAAACACTAAAATAATTTATTTTTTAATACATCACACATAACTTCTTTGGAGATCGCTTGGTGCAGGAAAATTCTCAGAATTAAATAAAGTCATGCTGTTACTAAGCTACAATGTCAATGGGTCTCCTATCTTATTAAAAAAATTAGATATGGGTGCCAGAGGTCAAATGAGACAATGACAACAGACTTGGATCCTCAGCTGTGATGTTCTAACATCAGACATGAATTGGGATAATGGCCTCTTGATTGTAAAAAAAAGTAAATAGTAAAGAAAAACAAAATAGTGTACTGCTGAGTAAGCTGTCTGCGAGATGGATCCTATGATGTGAATATCAGAAGAGAGCGGACTAGGAAGCTGTAGATTAATTTTCAAACTGATCACACCACTCTACAGGAGTTTATCAACCTAGGATAAGACACCACCTTGAACAAAAATCAACTATTGAAGGGAAGTATTAGAAATACTATGGTTCTTAATCTTCCAAACCCCCAGGCAATTGACATCTGTGTCCTTCTATTCTGAGGGTGATTTCACAGCTGACTTAAATTGGTGATGCACGTTACCCATGGCGCATTTCCTAGGAAAATGTCAGTACCTATTCATGATATTATGTCATTTCTTAATTTGAAAACCAAAATAGATTAAAAACTAAGGGGACATTGCTGAAGCACCTCTTTCAGAAAATGGAATCTAATTCTGTACTTGAAAATATAATCTCTCGATTCATGGCACATGCTATGGAATGCATTTGGATATGTTGATGTAATATTAAAGTTCATCATTTTGAAATCTACACAAAAAATAAACGAAACCCAATAGAGTATTCACCTCATGATGTCACGATTTCGGAAATTTCTGTTAAATATAATTCGAAATACGGACATGTCATGTATAATTGTACTGATTTCACACTTACCTGGAGATGGATAACGCTAGAAGACACTGAGGCCATAGTGTTTGGTCCTCCGCTGGCATCAGCTTTGTACCGAGTGGTGTAAAAGTCCTTATTTCCAGATACTTCGGCTTCCTTTCCCATAATTCGGGCATTGTCCAATTCCCGTTCGTTAGTTGGTTCACTGGCGTCCTTGAACAAGTGACTATCTTGAGTTTTTGAAGGCATCTTTTTCCGGTGCTTCATCGTTCCGACTTTGTTTGTTCGATGGCTCTGATGACGGTGTTTGTTCCTCAGCCCTAGATATGTGTTCTCCATTCCTTCGATGGTTACATTCAGTCCAGTGGATTCTTCCAGCTAAGGAGCAATATTGAGAATATTTTTGTAAATGTTTTTGAATAGCTTATTTTGTTTTCATAGAGGGAGTTCTTTTAAAGTGAATTAAAAATGATTAAATCATTTTTTTTTCTGCTGGTCTTTCAACTATATTAGATTATTCCTGCCTTCAAATGAAAGTCATACCCTTGCCCTTTATGTTAATTTCGCAATTTAATTTCTTATAATCAAAGGGACATGATTATGCGTTCAAATTATTATTACTTTCTACATATTTGCGAACATTAAAATGCCTATGTATATGACTGCACATATGCACGTCTGTGGAGAGAGAGAGAGAGAGAGAGAGAGAGAGAGAGAGAGAGAGAGAGAGAGAGAGAGAGAGAGAGAGAGAGAGAGAGACTTATTGCGGTCCGTTGGGCCGCTAATCACAAATATGAACGTAAAATTTTTATATATTTGAATTTACTTTCAATATGGCAATGTTGCATGCAACACAAAAATCGCCAAAACAGCGAGGCTACAGGTTGAGAATGAGTGAGAGAATTTATTAATTGATTGATTGTGAGTTATCTGGCGTCACAACTACCAGGGTCACCGACGCCGAATGAGTGAGAGAAAAAGTGCGCAAGCCCAGAATATGATAATATAAAAAAAAAAATTATGTCTTTCAAGTCGCCTTAACTTTTCAGATACAACAAAATGTTACATTGCTTGACTATTGATCAAATTGGTTTAATTGCTACTTGACCTGATCTTAACGGTATTTGTGAATGAGGATCATTTCTTTTGTTTATCAAATCTTCTCCTCTGAATGAATTAGATTCTACATAATATGAAAGATGTACTCAAATCTGTAATTTTTTTTAAAGTATTTTCATTTATTTTTTTATCTTATTTTATTTTACTTTATTTTTTTCTATTATGTGTTTCCTGAAAATCTTAAAAATTTCCCATTGTTTTTTTTTTATCCAGAGGATTAGGAGAGTGATAAATATTTGTTCTGATTTAGATCATTTTTTTCTCATTCTCTTCCATGGAAATTCAGCCTAAAATGGCAATTTAGAATCCAGCCGACGTTTTCTGATTACATATTCTTGCTTGGTATCTTACACTGGATAATGAGAATGAAACTCACCTGGTTTCTGTGAAGACTAAGGAGTCCTTTTAGTTTCACTGGATTCATGAAGTCCCCTCCTGTCCTGTTCCTGACAGTGAGCCAAACGGAGACGACAGGCGCCGACGGCCCAGAGTATCTGGAATCGAAGGATGAGGAGGAAGAAGAGGCGAGAGATGCGTGTCCATGGAGTTGATGTCGGACGCTCTGGGACGCAAAGCTCGATGCCTCAGTTTTCTGGTGCCGGCTGTCTTTGTGGTCGTTGTCATTGTTGCCATAGACGCTGACAACCTCCGGTGTGTGTTCGTCTTTCCCAACTATGCCTAGGATTCCTTCTAAGAGCTTACCTAAGATACCTCCACCCTCCTATAGGAATAGAAATGTCCCATTAATTAGAGTGTGCAGAGAATTTCCCAAGAAATTTAAAGCTCATTCACATGCATGCTCACGTATTTCACAGCAATAAACACTCATGTCTTGTTTAATTTAATTTAAGATCATTGTCTTGTTTAATTTAATTTAAGATCCTTGTCTCCCACAAGCTTTTTACGATTTATTGATGGAGGTCTGCTCTCGTAGGGAATTAGTATTGTCCGAACCTGAACTCAACAACAACTTTTCGAGGACTGCTGAAAGTAGACACGTTTTGGGTTGACGGAATGTTTGAAGTATCAAAATAAAGGATTTTATTATTCAGGCTTGAATAATGAACATTTGGTTTGTATGACTACACTTATTCGCACCAGAGCAATACAAAACCCTTTTAAACATTTCTGTATTGGGAGAAATTTTGAAGATATAACTCGAAGGCAGGTATTTTTAAAGTAAGAATGTGCCATTTGAAACAAAGCTGGGAAATAAATTACTGCTAAACACTTGTATAACATTTTTCTGAGTACCTCTTAACGGCCAGACATCACGTTTTCATTTCAGATAGGTGTGTTCTATCTATCTATTACGCGGTGTGACGCAGGATTACATTTGCTATATCATAAGTTTTTTTTTTTTTTTTTTTTTTTTTTTTTTTTTTTTTTTGTTTTTTTTTTTTTTTTTTTTTTTTTTTTTTTTTTTTTTTTTTTTTTTTTTTTTTTTTTTTTTTTATCCTGTTACGGGCCAGTTTTCAGGATAATTTAGAAAACAGAATCTTATCAAATTATGTTACGAATTTCTTGAAACTTTCATTACGGAAGACTTGAATATAATGATTCAGAAAAAAACTGGAAGAAAATGTTAACACTGAAATAGGTATTTCTTACGCCTATTACCGTAAACACATAGACTAAAAACTACCCTAACGGCAGTCAACGACGTGCTTATAATCATGAGTAATTTCCCAAAATCTTGCACTTGGAAAGTTTGACACTGCAACCGTACTTGAGTTCTCTGACAAGCACCTCTTGCAAGCACAAACGCACGGCATTCACCAAAACACAATTGTAGGCCTTACCACAGGATTCCAGTCTTTAGTAATTTTAGCTGGTGAAGCAGGAAAGAGGCTGATGGGGGCGGCATTCAAAAGCGTTCTATATTCCAGGGACTTCACTACGACAGTCACATTGGCGGAAACAGCCCTCTGTCTCGAAACTCTGTCACTTACAGAAAATTCCAAGAGATACCTGAAAGGGACCGTATTTAAATTAATTAGAAATATCGGATCTTTCCTAGATAGAGACCCCAAGGTTTTTTTTAACCCGGTATGTATTCACCTTTACGGCGCAATTAGTACAACCCCGTTGGGGATTACCGTAAATACATAAACAAACGACTGTCAGTATCATAAAGATAATGACCCTTAAGAAAAGTTAATAAGGACCCGCGAAAACCCTTGGGGACCACTATCTAGGAAAGATCCAAAATATCATACAGTACGTAAGAAGGACGGTACAACGCTCAGCGATTTCCATACGAATATTGGGCTCACATCATAGCTATGGCAGAATATAAAATTTTAAAAGATGTATTTGTTAGATATTACAAAGATTTCCCATGGTTTCCTGTACATATGCACAGAAATATGATCTGAATATAACTATTGGTTAGATTTCTTGAGTAAAGTGTAAGGTGTGTATTCATATACACATCTAAGAGCGGCATTTGTAGTGTAGTGTCTCCTAATACCTATGCCCATATTTTCTCTATTTCTAAGCCTTAGAACTCATCATGCTTTCCTTTTTTTCTGGCATAATCTTCCATCCTAGAAAAGGCAGGTTTACTGCTTACTGCGTAGTTAAGTCTAATACTTTCTTTCTTTGCCACCATACCTCCTTGTGCTAGCCTAGGTAAATTGAAGATTTTTTTTATTTGTTCCATTGGCAAGTACCTGGTAAAGGCGCTTGATTTTGCTCGCTCCCTTAGCGAGCATATGGTTAGGGCACTTGATTTTGCTCGTTCCACTAATAAGTTCATAAATAAAGTTTAAACAGCCAAATCTAGCACTACTACTGAATGTTTAATAGCTATGTGTGCGTATTCGTATAGCTATTGATTATATGAAAATGTAGCCTGCTGCTCTACCTTAAAGAGTCTCCTCTTACTAGCAAATCAAAGAAGAAAGCAAAAAATTCATGGATACGATATGTAGAAGAAAGGACAGTGCGGGACATAAACCGAGTAAATCGAGTCTATTACCATAACACACGCTATTCATACTCGTCATCCATTCTTGTATGTAATGTATTTCATTCACAAGATTCTACTCATCTAATTTTGAAGAAAGGAAAGTGAATTGATCGACAAAACCTTCATGATATGAAATAAAATTACTAGATATGATTGTGGAAAAAGCCCCGCTTTTGTTCCAAAAATATAAATAAATAAATAAATAAAAAAAGTGATAACTGCCATTAGAACTTACCTTCCCTCCCTGACCTGACTTGAGACATAAATTGTGCCCTCCTGCTGGTCCAGGGTGAAGAGAGGATGGGCTGAAGTCGCCCACTTGAAGGTCTTGTCCTTCAGGTCCCAGTCGTCGGGGTCATCCACGTAGACTCTGCCCAAGGGCACGTTCATACTCCCGCCTCTGCCCTAATGACAATGATTTCAGTTGTTTTATATGTTTTTTTTTTTTTTTTTCTGAGCGCTAGTATCATTTTATCTATGTGGTGTAAGGATAAACTGATTGATATGATATTTGTGTCCTTATCCATTACTTGGAATATTCTGACGTGTGTGATTATGAGCATTGAGGCATTATTGTTCTTGTCAATCCAATATGTTTAGTAGAATTGTTTATTTGCACTATATCTGAGTGGTAGTATCCTTATACCTGCATGCAACAAATCTAGATTGTAATTGTTTGGCCATATCTGTATTTACTACCTAGAGCAATGTAACCTATCAGTAAAAAATACATTCATACATTGTCCTTACATTGAAACATGATACAATACATAAGATATTTTGATGATCTTCAGCTCTTGGCTGCGTGAGTTTGTGTGCGTTCTTTTCGTTACTCTTGACAAAAAAAAAAAAATCGAAACTAAGAATTAAATGAAAGAAAAGAGATCTAAGGGAAATTTCCGCTGTCTCACCTGAATTTTGTAGAGGTAGATGGTCTTCTTGCCGGGCTTCATAGGGTTGTCGTTGACGTCATCCACCACCACTGTGACGGTCTGTTCGTTCGCCAACCCTCGGGCATCCGTCAGTATCACCCGGACATCCAACTGGTGATGCTTTTCTCGGTCTACTGGTTTCCTCGTCCACAGCGTCGCTGCTCCTCTGCCGCTGTCTAGTTCTGGGTTTTGGTGTGTGTGTATAAGTGAGTGTGAGTTTTTTTTTATTTTTTTTATTTGAGGTCGAACGGGTTTTCGATTATACATGTAAAAAGGGAAAAATTTCACAAGGAAGAGAACGGATATCACTTAGTAAATATGCCAATACAAGGATAAAAGGAACTTAAAAACATAGATCATGAATGTTTTAATTCGAAGACTGTAAGAAGAATTTAGAAACATATCCTTTTTGTGAATATTTTTTTTTATAAATTATAAAAAATAACTATAAAATTGCTGCTTTTAACTGAACACCTTTTTTGTATAAATTCCATAAAGTTGCTTGAAAAGGTTTAATTTTGAATATCTTATGTATGAATTTATCTTCACTGCTATTTCATTCTTTCATTCGTAAATTATAAAAGAGATCACTACAAGTTCAGGTAATACGAAATCATTAACACGAACTTATTCTAAATAATGTACTTGTATTAGTAAATTCTTCAGAATACTTACTATTACTGAATTGCAGGTCAACGATTTCACGGACGTAACCCGGATTAGATGATGCAAAGGAAATGTTGAAAGGCGGACCGTTCCCCAACGCCCACGAGTCATCGTCATATGCCTTCAGGAGGCCGAGTCGCGTAGGCGGGGCGCCCTCTGGTATATGGAAAACAGTTGGAGGAAGGAGGTAAGGGGGACTGTCGTTGACATCCATGACGGACAGGCTCAGGGTAGCTGTCGATGTTAAGGGAGGCTGCCCACGATCGATGCCCATTATCCTGACGACCGCTGCGTCCTCCTTCAGTGACTCCCTATCCAGGGAATCGGTCTTAATTCTGACGACGCCTTCGTCGTCGATCTCCAAGATGTCTTCCAGGTCAGTTATCTTGTAATCTACCACACCGTTTCCACCCTTCGTGCGTCATTGATTTTGAGAAAAAGGATTTAACTAATTATGTTTGTCTTATACTATTTGCTTTTAGATTTATTTTTACTGGTTTTCGGATACATTCACATCCAATTCTTCTCACTATACTGGAAGCAATCCAGTCTGCCATATCGAACTTCTTTTATGACAGGTGTCAGTGAATTGCTAACGCCCTGGACTCTCATTTAAAGATATATATATATATATATATATATATTATATATATATATATATATATATATATATATATATATATATATATATATATATATATATGATTATAATCACTTTAGTACGTGATTCATTTATTACACATATCCACAGGTGAAAAATAAGGAGACGGGTCGTAGGTCCTGACCGGTTTCGACTTTATTTCCAAGCCGTCTCTTATTTTTCACCATTGGATGTGATATGTGATATATATATATATATATATATATATATATATATATATATATATGATATATATACATATATTATATATATATATATAATATATCATATATATATT
>NC_087206.1:94450453-94452953 GCF_015104395.2 Macrobrachium nipponense
TATAGGACCATATACCTGTCGGTTATTCAAACCATCAATTCCTTATTTTCCCTGGAAAAGATTGAATTGATTCAATCTAACTAGGAGGCAGTAAATGCTAGTTTTCACATACGTATCGAACATAATTAAAACAATTGAATCTTTCCAAGGGTTTAAACCCGGTATGAATCCTCCTTTGCGACGTGTTTACTACAAGCCCGTTGGTTTTTATCGTATAATCATAAACAAAATACTATAAATATCATAAAGACAATGACCCAGATGAGTCCTAGATATCGACCCTCCGAAAACCCTCGTGGTCACTATATAGGAAAGATCCAAACAGGTAATGTCTTAGCTAATCACGCTTCATATTCGCCGAAGCTGGTTCCAGTTCGCTGTTCTTACTTCCACTTCATATTCACTGAACCTGGTTCCTGTTCGCTGTTCTTACTCCCTCACTTCATATTCGCTGAAGTTGGTTCCCGTTCGCTGTTCTTGCTTTCTCACTTCTTATTCCTTGAACCTGGTTCCTGTTCGCTTTTCTTACTTCCCAACTTTATATTCTCCGGAACTGGTTCCATTTCGCTGTTCTTGCTTCCTCACTTCATATTCGTCGAAGGTGGTTTCAGTTCGCTATTCTTACTTCCTCACTTCACATTCGCCGAAGCTGGTTCCAGTTCGCTGTTCTTGCTTCCTCACTTCATATTCTCCGAAACTGGTTTCAGTTCGCTATTCTTACTTCCTCACTTCACATTCGCCGAAGCTGGTTCCAGTTCGCTGTTCTTACTCCCTTACGTAAGTACAGAAAACGACAGTCGACAACGATGAAAGGAAGACAAAAATCGTTCCTTATCTCTCCCAGTACCAACGAAAGAACCATTTACTTGAATAGTCCTTTCCTCTTTGATGTAGGGTCTCCTCCCCTCGGCATACATATTTGTACTTTATTTTATTCATTGGAAAAAAGGGAAGAGCTATTTGCTAAGACCAACGCAAACAACATGCCTTTGAATATATTAGGAGAAATGATTCTGGTGTACTTTACTTTTAGTAGAGACTAACTTTTTGTTGATTTTTTTTTTTTTTTTTTTTTGCTTTTCCATTAGTTTACATTATGCAAGTTTCAATTTTTAAATTGAATGCATTTCTATATCACAAAGGAACGGTAATTGTTTTTAAAATCTATTACAAAAATACCGATAAGATGCTTAATTGCCTTATTATTCAAGAAACGATCTACACAATTGGGTGGCTAAATCTTATAAGATTAGGATTCGACAATTAATAAAAAAAAAATGTTCTTCGATGCATATAATCCGTTTCCCCTCGCGTGAGTTCATTAAAGTCATGCAGAATATTATAAAAAAAATGGTAAACGCTGAGGAACCTGTCTTTCAAGTTCAAAATGACAATATTAATAATGTAAGTTCAAGTGACTGATAGTTGTGAATAGGAACTGATTCTAACAAAGGGCATAAAAAATTCTTGAACGAATAAGCTGCTAAAATTAAATTCATGATAACCCTCCTCTTATTTACCTCTTTTTTTATTTCAAACCTGAACAATATTATGTTCTTTATCATGATTATCATGACTACCAAAATCAAACACTGGTTTAGGACATTCAAAACATCGTATATCTAAATAAAATATACCAATTAATTTGGAGACTCGGGGATTACTTACCTTGTCAGGATCATGGGCATGGAAAATGGCTAATTTAGTTCCTTTGTGGGCATTCTCCATGATGGATATCTGGGCATGAGTGGTGTCAAACGCTGGGGCATTGTCATTCACGTCCTTTATTTGTACCTTCACCCATGCTGTGTCCACATGGGCAGGATCTGTCCACCCTTCTTCTCCCTTCACAAATGAAAGGAAGATATTCAAATTAAGTGGAATGAGAAGCCAAGAAATATTTGAACGTATGTATTTCTGTTTACTGAGGATGGCATTATTTTTCAAAACTAAAGCGTTTTCAAATTTGGAGCATTGTGCTTGTGTCATTTTTCGTTAGGTTTATTTACTACTCTTGTTACTTTGGATGGTGTCTCTAGGTGCTTATGTTTTTTTCTGAGGAAACAAACCATCATGTATTTTGAAATATTATTCAATGACAAATTTAGAATTAATTTTATCACATCCCTAATAATGAGAAGGTTGTGTCATTTCTAATAAATTTTCTAAGAGAAAAAGTTTTATCGTTCCTCAAAGAACATTCCAGGAAATGCCTGCGTTGCATTTTGACTGAACGACATTTTGAATAAGTTGCATTTCCAATAAGGTGTTGCCCCATTTACTGCGAGGGATAGACCCAAGCACTTTTAATCAGACCGTTTCGAGGCATTAACCTCGTATAGCACTTCGACTGCACACTCATTTACTTTATTCAAGGCGCTGTATTTATAACACTATTCCTTTTTAAGTTAGTGTGTTGAGTTCCTGAAAGATCCCAGCCTTATTCAGTGACATCATCATTTAAGTTTTTTATAGATAAATTTTTATAGTTATTGATATT
>NC_087206.1:94457953-94470453 GCF_015104395.2 Macrobrachium nipponense
TTTGGAGGGGATTTTTCGTCAGTTTTTCGTATGTGTTTGTGTCGCTAAGGAGCTGGTTGATTTTGTCAAGGTAGAAGTCTTTGTCCATTATTACGATTTTGCCGTCTTTGTCGGATCTACTTATTATAACATCTAACTTTTTTAGCGAGTGGATGGCTATCATGAATCTGCGGGGAACAGGATATTTCTTATGTAAGTCAGTTAAAGCATTTAGTAACACTCCTTTTAAACATATCTCTTCACGGTTGTAGTTTTTGTCAGATATGAATTTATCAAAAGCCACTATGAAGTCTAGGTTGTTTTTGCGGTCTGGCATAAGGGCAAAGGATAAGCCTAAATTTAAAACTAAATGTTGATTTAAAGTAAGGGGGGTGTTGGATAAGTTTAAAACTTTGTCTTGTTGCTCACGATTATTCCATGCACTATTGTCTATTAGGTTATTTAACTTGCGTAGAAGTCTGTTGGAATGAGTCACGCTATTATAGGCAGCAAAGTCGGAACAGAATGAAATCAGATACCTGTATATGTGGTCCGTAGTGAGGAGGCGAAGATTAGACTGGGTTCCATATATCACTCTGCGTAGTACGAAGATGTCGTTTTTCGTATCGGTGATTCTTTCCTCCAGGAAAATCTTGTGAGAGAGAGGGAAGGGGTCCGATTGCAGAGTCCATCTCCCGAATCCGTACATTTTTGGTAGTACTTGTTCTTTGAGCATTCTTCTAAAAGTGTTTTTTGGTTTTTTCAGCCGGTGTAGTCTGATCAGTTCTTTTTCAAACTTGCGAAAAATTGGCTTGACTTCTGGAAGTGAGTGAAGAATCCTGGAAAGGCGGTTGAATTCCATAATGGGCTGAAAATGACTGGTAAAAAATGTTCTGTAACAACAGAGTTCCATCTAATAAAAGGAGCCCATAAAAACACCAAAAATAGAGAAAAAGTACTATATTTCAGAGACTGCTGTCTCCCTCTTCAGGTAGATGAATGAGAAAAGTTCACAGAAAAGGTGGTATTTATACCAAGAGGTCCATCCACAAACAAGCCATTTTAAGTCACCCCCGCTGATAATCTTCCTCTAATCTTCTTAAGGGTTGGTTGAATGAAGACGTTGTCGATCGTGTCCGAAATCCATCCTCCTTTTGAGATGTTCATTACCTGCCTCTCTTTTATTAAGGCCGATTCCATCATTTGACTCTTGTACCGGCAGTTGCTGCTATAAATTACACGTGACAAATTCCAGTTTATTCTATGGTTATGTTCATTTATATGGTTGAAAATAGCCGAGTTCTGTTGTCCATACCTAACTGACCGTTTGTGTTGTATTTATCTCTGGGAAGGATTTACCTGTAAATCCGATGTAAGATTGGTCACAGTCCTGGCATGGGATTTCGTATACCCCAGAGTCCTTTGGAGATGTCTTTTGTTGGACGTTAATCAGGGATTTGGCTAAGGTGTTTGGGTAAGTAAATACAAAAGGGTTCGATTTTCCGAGGGGGTTGGTTATTCTCTTAATCGTGTCCAGGTGGGGAATTATTATTTTATTGTTGGGTGTATCTCTGGTCTTGTCTTTAGGGGTTCGGTAGAAAACTACGTTTGCTTTGTGAATGGCTTTCTCAATTATATGGTCAGGATATTTTTAAGACGAAAGTTGCTTGCGAATTA
This sequence comes from Macrobrachium nipponense, assembly GCF_015104395.2. Lineage (NCBI taxonomy): Eukaryota > Metazoa > Arthropoda > Malacostraca > Decapoda > Palaemonidae > Macrobrachium > Macrobrachium nipponense. The sequence goes on from NC_087206.1 coordinate 94,459,610, forward strand.
GTTCAAATTCTTTTTCCAGGAATTCTGGGGAACAAATTCGTAAGGCTCTTAAGAACAAGTTACTAGCTACACCTATTTTGATAGAAATGTCATGATACTAAAGTAGTGAATGTATGAAAGTGAGAACGTTGGTTTTCTGTATATGGTAAATTTGTATTCTGTCGTATCTCTGATTATTAAAACATCAAGAAAAGGAATTTTGTTGTCTGTTTCCCATTCAACTTTAAATTTGATGTTGGGCACTAATGTGTTTAATTTCGAGAGGAATTCATTGAAATTGCCCCACCTATTATCCCAAAATGTTAGGATATCATCCACGTATCTCATCCACAGCAATGTTTTGGGTTTTATTGCATTTATTACTGTAGTTTCAAAGTATTCCATGTACAGATTGGCTAGAACAGGACTTAAAGGACTACCTATACTACACCCGAATTTTTGCTTGTAGAATGATTCCCCGAATGAAAATACGTTATTAGATGCACATAATTCAACTAGCTTTATTATTTTGTCAAGCGCCAATGGGAAATGATCTGAATAGGGGGATAATTTTACCCTTAAAAACTGAAGAACGTCCTGTACTGGTACTTTAGTGAACAAGGAATCTACATCAAGGCTTAAAAGTTTTATGTTGTGAAGTGGTATATGTGCTTCTCTGAATTTGTGACAAAAATCTTCCGAATGTTTAATGTGACTGGGAGAAAAAGTGCCTAAAAAAGGGGAAAGGAGGCCAGCTAACCATTTAGAAATTTTGTAATTGAAACGATGGGTCTGAATGGAAGATTGTCTTTGTGAGTTTTGGGAAGGCCATAAAAATAGGGTAATTTAGGATTAATTACTTTAAATTTCTCTAATAGTCAATACTCTTTTTGTCTTTGCCAATTAATCTTACTTTCCGAAAAAATTCTGTGGGAACGTTTTGGAGGGGATTTTTTCGTCAGTTTTTCGTATGTGTTTGTGTCGCTAAGGAGCTGGTTGATTTTGTCAAGGTAGAAGTCTTTGTCCATTATTACGATTTTGCCGTCTTTGTCGGATCTACTTATTATAACATCTAACTTTTTTAGCGAGTGGATGGCTATCATGAATCTGCGGGGAACAGGATATTTCTTATGTAAGTCAGTTAAAGCATTTAGTAACACTCCTTTTAAACATATCTCTTCACGGTTGTAGTTTTTGTCAGATATGAATTTATCAAAAGCCACTATGAAGTCTAGGTTGTTTTTGCGGTCTGGCATAAGGGCAAAGGATAAGCCTAAATTTAAAACTAACTGTTGATTTACAGTAAGGGGGGTGTTGGATAAGTTTAAAACTTTGTCTTGTTGCTCAAGATTATTCCATGTACTATGTCTATTAGGTATTTAACTTGCGTAGAAGTCTGTTGGAATGAGTCACGCTATTATAGGCAGCAATGTCGGAACAGAATGAAATCAGATACCTGTATATGTGGTCCGTAGTGAGGAGGCGAAGATTAGACTGGGTTCCATATATCACTCTGCGTAGTACGAAGATGTCGTTTTTCGTATCGGTGATTCTTTCCTCCAGGAAAATCTTGTGTGAGAGAGGGAAGGGGTCCGATTGCAGAGTCCATCTCCCGAATCCGTACATTTTTGGTAGTACTTGTTCTTTGAGGCATTCTTCTAAAAAGTGTTTTTGGTTTTTCAGCCGGTGTAGTCTGATCAGTTCTTTTTCAAACTTGCGAAAAATTTGGCTTGACTTCTGGAAGTGAGTGAAGAATCCTGGAAAGGCGGTTGAATTCCATAATGGGCTGAAAATGACTGGTAAAAATGTTCTGTAACAACAGAGTTCCATCTAATAAAAGGAGCCCATAAAAAACACCAAAATAGAGAAAAAGTACTATATTTCAGAGACTGCTGTCTCCCTCTTCAGGTAGATGAATGAGAAAAGTTCACAGAAAAGGTGGTATTTATACCAAGAGGTCCATCCACAAACAAGCCATTTTAAGTCACCCCCGCTGATAATCTTCCTCTAATCTTCTTAAGGGTTGGTTGAATGAAGACGTTGTCGATCGTGTCCGAAATCCATCCTCCTTTGAGATGTTCATTACCTGCCTCTCTTTTATTAAGGCCGATTCCATCATTTGACTCTTGTACCGGCAGTTGCTGCTATAAATTACACGTGACAAATTCCAGTTTATTCTATGGTTATGTTCATTTATATGGTTGAAAATAGCCGAGTTCTGTTGTCCATACTTAACTGACCGTTTGTGTTGTATTAATCTCTGGGGAAGGGATTTACCTGTAATCCGATGTAAGATTGGTCACAGTCCTGGCATGGGATTTCGTATACCCCAGATTCCTTTGGAGATGTCTTTTGTTGGACGTTAATCAGGGATTTGGCTAAGGTGTTTGGGTAAGTAAATACAAAAGGGTTCGATTTTCCGAGGGGGTTGGTTATTCTCTTAATCGTGTCCAGGTGGGGAATTATTATTTTATTGTTGGGTGTATCTCTGGTCTTGTCTTTAGGGGGTCGGTAGAAAATTACGTTAGCTTTGTGAATTGCTTTCTCAATTATATGGTCAGGATATTTTAAAGACGAAAGTTGCTTGCGAATTAGTTCAAATTCTTTTTCCAGGATTCTGGGGAACAAATTCGTAAGGCTCTTAAGAACAAGTTACTAGCTACACCTATTTGATAGAAATGTCATGATAGCTAAAGTAGTGAAATGTATGAAAGTGAGAACGTTGGTTTTCTGTATATGGTAAATTTGTATTCTGTCGTATCTCTGATTATTAAAACATCAAGAAAAGGAATTTTGTTGTCTGTTTCCCATTCAACTTTAAATTTGATGCTGGGCACTAATGTGTTTAATTTCGAGAGGAATTCATTGAAATTGCCCCACCTATTATCCCTAAATGTTAGGATATCATCCACGTATCTCATCCACAGCATGTTTTTTGGGTTTTATTGCATTTATTACTGTAGTTTCAAAGTATTCCATGTACAGATTGGCTAGAACAGGACTTAAAGGACTACCCATACTACACCCGAATTTTTGCTTGTAGAATGATTCCCCGAATGAAAATACGTTATTAGATGCACATAATTCAACTAGCTTTATTATTTTGTCAAGCGCCAATGGGAAATGATCTGAATAGGGGGATAATTTTACCCTTAAAAACTGAAGAACGTCCTGTACTGGTACTTTAGTGAACAAGGAATCTACATCAAGGCTTAAAAGTTTTATGTTGTGAAGTGGTATATGTGCTTCTCTGAATTTGTGACAAAAATCTTCCGAATGTTTAATGTGACTGGGAGAAAAAGTGCCTAAAAAAAAGGGGCGGGAAAGGAGGCCAGCTAACCATTTAGAAATTTTGTAATTGAAAGCACCGGCACATGAAACGATGGGTCTGAATGGAAGATTGTCTTTGTGAGTTTTGGGAAGGCCATAAAAATAGGGTAATTTAGGATAATTACTTTAAATTTCTCTAATAGTTCAATACTCTTTTTGTCTTTGCCAATTAATCTTACTTTCCGAAAAAATTCTGTGGGAACGTTTTGGAGGGGATTTTTCGTCAGTTTTTCGTATGTGTTTGTGTCGCTAAGGAGCTGGTTGATTTTGTCAAGGTAGAAGTCTTTGTCCATTATTACGATTTTGCCGTCTTTGTCGGATCTACTTATTATAACATCTAACTTTTTTAGCGAGTGGATGGCTATCATGAATCTGCGGGGAACAGGATATTTCTTATGTAAGTCAGTTAAAGCATTTAGTAACACTCCTTTTAAACATATCTCTTCACGGTTGTAGTTTTTGTCAGATATGAATTTATCAAAAGCCACTATGAAGTCTAGGTTGTTTTAGCTGGCCTCCTTTCCCCTTTTTTAGGCACTTTTTCTCCCAGTCACATTAAACATTCGGAAGATTTTTGTCACAAATTCAGAGAAGCACATATACCACTTCACAACATAAAACTTTTAAGCCTTGATGTAGATTCCTTGTTCACTAAAGTACCAGTACAGGACGTTCTTCAGTTTTTAGGGTAAAATTATCCCCCTATTCAGATCATTTCCCATTGGCGCTTGACAAAATAATAAAGCTAGTTGAATTATGTGCATCTAATAACGTATTTTCATTCGGGGAATCATTCTACAAGCAAAAATTCGGGTGTAGTATGGGTAGGGTAGTCCTTTAAGTCCTGTTCTAGCCAATCTGTACATGGAATACTTTGAAACTACAGTAATAAATGCAATAAAACCCAAAAAACATGCTGTGGATGAGATACGTGGATGATATCCTAACATTTTGGGATAATAGGTTGGGCAATTTCAATGAATTCCTCTCGAAATTAAACACATTAGTGCCCAGCATCAAATTTAAAGTTGAATGGGAAACAGACAACAAAATTCCTTTTCTTGATGTTTTAATAATCAGAGATACGACAGAATACAAATTTACCATATACAGAAAACCAACGTTCTCACTTTCATACATTCACTACTTTAGCTATCATGACATTTCTATCAAAATAGGTGTAGCTAGTAACTTGTTCTTAAGAGCCTTACGAATTTGTTCCCCAGAATTCCTGGAAAAAGAATTTGAACTAATTCGCAAGCAACTTTCGTCTTTAAAATATCCTGACCATATAATTGAGAAAGCATTCACAAAGCTAAACGTAATTTTCTACCGACCCCCTAAAGACAAGACCAGAGATACACCCAACAATAAAATAATAATTCCCCACCTGGACACGATTAAGAGAATAACCAACCCCCTCGGAAAATCGAACCCTTTTGTATTTACTTACCCAAACACCTTAGCTAAATCCCTGATTAACGTCCAACAAAAGACATCTCCAAAGGACTCTGGGGTATACAAATCCCATGCCAGGACTGTGACCAATCTTACATCGGATTTACAGGTAAATCCCTTCCCCAGAGATTAATACAACACAAACGGTCAGTTAGGTATGGACAACAGAACTCGGCTATTTTCAACCATATAAATGAACATAACCATAGAATAAACTGGAATTTGTCACGTGTAATTTATAGCAGCAACTGCCGGTACAAGAGTCAAATGATGGAATCGGCCTTAATAAAAGAGAGGCAGGTAATGAACATCTCAAAAGGAGGATGGATTTCGGACACGATCGACAACGTCTTCATTCAACCAACCCTTAAGAAGATTAGAGGAAGATTATCAGCGGGGGTGACTTAAAATGGCTTGTTTGTGGATGGACCTCTTGGTATAAATACCACCTTTTCTGTGAACTTTTCTCATTCATCTACCTGAAGAGGGAGACAGCAGTCTCTGAAAATATAGTACTTTTCTCTATTTTGTTGTTTTTATGGGCTCCTTTATTAGATGGAACTCTGTTGTTACAGAACATTTTTACCAGTCATTTTCAGCCCATTATGGAATTCAACCGCCTTTCCAGGATTCTTCACTCACTTCCAGAAGTCAAGCCAATTTTTCGCAAGTTTGAAAAAGAACTGATCAGACTACACCGGCTGAAAAACCAAAAACACTTTTTTAGAAGAATGCCTCAAAAGAACAAGTACTACCAAAAATGTACGGATTCGGAGATGGACTCTGCAATCGGACCCCTTCCCTCTCTCACACAAGATTTTCCTGGAGGAAAGAATCACCGATACGAAAAACGACATCTTCGTACTACGCAGAGTGATATATGGAACCCAGTCTAATCTTCGCCTCCTCACTACGGACCACATATACAGGTATCTGATTTCATTCTGTTCCGACATTGCTGCCTATAATAGCGTGACTCATTCCAACAGACTTCTACGCAAGTTAAATAACCTAATAGACAATAGTGCATGGAATAATCTTGAGCAACAAGACAAAGTTTTAAACTTATCCAACACCCCCCTTACTGCTAAATCAACATTTAGTTTTAAATTTAGGCTTATCCTTTGCCCTTATGCCAGACCGCAAAAACAACCTAGACTTCATAGTGGCTTTGATAAATTCATATCTGACAAAAACTACAACCGTGAAGAGATATGTTTAAAAGGAGTGTTACTAAAATGCTTTAACTGACTTACATAAGAAATATCCTGTTCCCGCAGATTCATGATAGCCATCCACTCGCTAAAAAAGTTAGATGTTATAATAAGTAGATCCGACAAAGACGGCAAAATCGTAATAATGGACAAAGACTTCTACCTTGACAAAATCAACCAGCTCCTTAACGACACAAACACATACGAAAAACTGACGAAAAATTCCCACTCCAAAACCGTTTCCCACAAAATTTTTTCGGAAAGTAAGATTAATTGGCAAAGACAAAAAGAGTATTGAACTATTAGAGAAATTTAAAGTAATTAATCCTAAATTACCCTATTTTTTATGGCCTTCCCAAACTCACAAAGACAATCTTCCATTCAGACCCATCGTTTCATGTGCCGGTGCTTTCAATTACAAAATTTCTAAATGGTTAGCTGGCCTCCTTTCCCCTTTTTTAGGCACTTTTTCTCCCAGTCACATTAAACATTCGGAAGATTTTTGTCACAAATTCAGAGAAGCACATATACCACTTCACAACATAAAACTTTTAAGCCTTGATGTAGATTCCTTGTTCACTAAAGTACCAGTACAGGACGTTCTTCAGTTTTTAAAGGGTAAAATTATCCCCCTATTCAGATCATTTCCCATTGGCGCTTGACAAAATAATAAAGCTAGTTGAATTATGTGCATCTAATAACGTATTTTCATTCGGGGAATCATTCTACAAGCAAAAATTCGGGTGTAGTATGGGTAGTCCTTTAAGTCCTGTTATAGCCAATCTGTACATGAAATACTTTGAAACTACAGTAATAAATGCAATAAAAACCCAAAAAACATGCTGTGGATGAGATACGTGGATGATATCCTAACATTTTGGGATAATAGGTGGGGCAATTTCAATGAATTCCTCCTCGAAATTAAAACACATTAGTGCCCAGCATCAAATTTAAAGTTGAATGGGAAACAGACAACAAAATTCCTTTTCTTGATGTTTTAATAATCAGAGATAACGACAGAATACAAATTTTACCATATACAGAAAAACCAACGTCTCACTTTCATACATTCACTTACTTTAGCTATCATGACATTTCTATCAAAATAGGTGTAGCTAGTAACTTGTTCTTAAGAGCCTTACGAATTTGTTCCCCAGAATTCCTGGAAAAAGAATTTGAACTAATTCGCAAGCAACTTTCGTCTTTAAAATATCCTGACCATATAATTGAGAAAGCAATTCACAAAGCTAACGTAATTTTCTACCGACCCCCTAAAGACAAGACCAGAGATACACCCAACAATAAAATAATAATTCCCCACCTGGACACGATTAAGAGAATAACCAACCCCCTCGGAAAATCGAACCCTTTTGTATTTACTTACCCAAACACCTTAGCCAAATCCCTGATATTAAACGTCCAACAAAAGACATCTCCAAAGGACTCTGGGGTATACGAAATCCCATGCCAGGACTGTGACCAATCTTACATCGGGATGGATTTACAGGTAAATCCCTTCCCCAGAGATTAATACAACACAAACGGTCAGTTAGGTATGGACAACAGAACTCGGCTATTTTCAACCATATAAATGAACATACCATAGAATAAACTGGAATTTGGTCACGTGTAATTTATAGCAGCAACTGCCGGTACAAGAGTCAAATGATGGAATCGGCCTTAATAAAAGAGAGGCAGGTAATGAACATCTCAAAAGGAGGATGGATTTCGGACACGATCGACAACGTCTTCATTCAACCAACCCTTAAGAAGATTAGAGGAAGATTATCAGCGGGGGTGACTTAAAATGGCTTGTTTGTGGATGGACCTCTGGTATAAATACCACCTTTTCTGTGAACTTTTCTCATTCATCTACCTGAAGAGGGAGACAGCAGTCTCTGAAATATAGTACTTTTTCTCTATTTTGGTGTTTTATTGGCTCCTTTTATTAGATGGAACTCTGTTGTACAGAACATTTTTACCAGTCATATATATATATATTATATATATATTATATATGATATATATATAATATATATATATATATAATATATATACACATATATATATACACACACATATATATTATATATATTATATATATATGAGATTATATATATATATTATAATAAATAATAATATAAATATCATATATATATATCTGTGTATGTGTGGTATAGTATTAAATACCTTACGTTGTTCAGTAAACCCAGTGCAAAAGTACCTGAATTTCCTTTACAATGGGAGCTAGCCGTCTAAGGACCATGAATCCACAGTACAAAAAGCAGAACTAAATTAAGCTGATGTCTGAAGAACGCTGGGGAAGTGGTCGCGTTTTACATGAGAGTTTATTGTCAAGGAACGCCATAAGCTCTAATGCTAGAATAACAAATGACGATATTAAGTTATTTTTTTCTCATGGAAAGGTATACGGATGTGGGTGTGTACATTAGGGCTTTTTTTATGAGAGTCATTCATCATTAAGCTAAGAATGGAATTACTCTGTCAGGTTAATCTTGACGTGTACTTATATATTTACACAACTATCATCAGAAATTCACAGTCTGTACTTACACTGAAAAATGTATAACAAATAAACTGAATCCACATATTTTATATATAATTATCTGAACAGCGTGGCGCTGCCCTGGGAAAACGCTCTCTTTCTCTCCTCCCCTCTTATACTCTCTCTCCCCCTTTCCTGTTAACATTTTTGCTTCAGTTACATTGCCCAGCATTTTTGGGATTTTATATCTCACCACTTCTCACCCCTATTCCTATTGGGGCTTAACTTGGACTTGAAGGGCACCAGGAGTGTTCTTGTTCATCTCAGTGATCTCAAAAACTATGGATTAGATCTAATATACATATTTTTTTGCGTTTTATTTTTTACCTCTTCTCACCAAGCCCCCGTTACCTATTTGGGGCTGAACGTGGACTTGAAGGGCATCAGGAGTGTCTATATTCATCTCAAAGACCTGAAACGCTATGGATTAGACACTAATATCAGTATTTTCCGGTTATTTTTAAATGTAACTGCCATCTCACCCCTTTCTCACTGCCCATTTCTAACATGGCTAAACTTACATGTAAAGGATATTGGAAGTAACACTATTCACCTCTGCAACCTTGAAAACTATAAATTATATTTTTACGTGCCGCCCCCTTCCACGCCCTTTTCACCCCACTCCCTATTCAGGCTGAACTTGGACTTCAAAGGGCATCGAGAGTGTCACTATTCATCACAGCGATCTCAAAAACTATGGATTAGACATTAACATCTGTCGTTTTCAGCATTTTCATTTTCACCCCTCTCCCACTCGGCTCCACAAAGTATTCTTTTCCATATGCTAAGCTAAATGTATACGAAATTTGATTGAAATTGCTCAATGCATGTAACATACATACATACATACTAGTAAATACATCCATATATATCCTATATATATATTATTATATATATATATATATATATATTATATATATATATATATATATATATATATTATATGGATGGTGATTTCAGAGCTAAATTTACATACAAATCCTCTTACTTTGAAAATTCCATCAAATTTGTCTTTTTTTCGGGGCCGATTTTGATTGTCCTATTCATGTAAAGTTTATATTGGACTTCATTGTAAGGAATTATGATTTTTTTTAAAAAAGCATTTGCATAAGGATTATTATTGAATTGATTTTGACGTTCAATATATTTTCTTTGAGGTATTAAACAAAAACGGAGATCTTTTGAATCATTCGTGTCTTCCAATAAGACTATAAAAATCCTTTTTCTGTGTCTATCTATCTATCTATCTATCTATCTATCTATATATATATATATATATATATATATATATATATATATATATATAATATATATAGATAGATATAGATAGATAGATAGATAGACACAGAAAAAGGATTTTTATAGTCTTATTGGAAGACACGAATGATTCAAAAGATCTCCGTTTTTGTTTAATACCTCAAAGAAAATATATTGAACGTCAAAATCAATTCCAATAATAATCCTTATGCAAATGCTTTTTAAAAAAAATCATAATTCCTTACAATGAAGTCCAATATAACTTTACATGAATAGGACAATCAAAATCGGCCCCGAAAAAAGACAAATTTGATGGAATTTTCAAAGTAAGAGGATTTGTATGTAAATTTAGCTCCGAAATCACCATCTTTCGTTCGAGTGTTTGTGAGAATTGCTGAACCGGATGGTTATTGGAAAGAGCGTCTTTCCGCTCTGACAAATAGCATTTTTTCATCGACTTTTTGATAGCAGGTAGTTAAAATGGTAATGTATTATTAATGCTACAGGTCTTCGATGCTATCGATCCTAAGAAGTCTTTCAGGTTTTGGCGGCCGAATTATTGCGCCAGTCTTAAAAAATTTTAGTCATTTACTTTTTTCGTCTATATTCTCGTCATTACTGGAGATATTTTCACCTGGTGACGAAAATTCTAGAGATTTCTATTGCTAAATCATTGTAAATTTCCAGAAGTAATTCGCTTTTTATTCAGTTTTCATAGTGTTTAGTTTTTCCAAATTAGGTCGTCTAAAATTACTGAAAAAATGAAGCAGAACTGAACAAAATTTAGACAAATTAAAGAATATTCCCCACAGTGAGTGGTAGTCACATAAAAATGATTCAAAACTACTATGAAAGAATTCTCTCTCTCTCTCTCTCTCTCTCTCTCTCTCTCTCTCTCTCTCTCTTGGCTTCTTGCCCCTTCCTTCAGCAGCCTCTAAAACTGTCTAGTGTTATGAATTAGTGAGAGAGTGGGAATCAAAACATTATAAATTCCTACATTACTTCCGCTGCCGTTGACACTTATAGCGAGAGAAGACCGT
>NC_087206.1:94475453-94482953 GCF_015104395.2 Macrobrachium nipponense
GCGATGAAGGTTTTCACTGCAGAGTAATTCAAAAAGAATCTAGTGCTGGTTTCGATTTAGTAAATCATAAGGCACTTACTTATAAACTTCAGAATTTTAGAGTGGAAGGATATGTTTCAGGATTACTCCAAGAATTCCCTACATGTAGGAGCAGCGAGTTCCTATTGATGGGATCTTTATTGAACCAAAGACCTATTGTGTCCGGAGTTCCACAGGGTAGTGTTCTTGGTCTACTATTAATTTTGTTGTCTACAAGTGACATGGTTATTGTCCGGGAAAACAAGATCGTTCAGTATGCCGATGATGCAACACTTGTGGGACATGGACGCACCAGGGAATGGTATAGTAAGTGGGGTATGAGGCTGAACTACAGTAAAACCAACACTATGATTAACAGATCTCGTGAAGATTTTCCACCCTATCCTCCCCTTTTGGTGGAATAGACTTTACTGAATGAGTCTGAAATTTGAACTATTATTGGTGTAAATTTTGACTCATCTTACTTTTGAGGAACATCTAATATAAGTTTCAGCAAAAGCTACACAAAAGTTAGGTATTGTTGGTAAGGCCTCATATATTATGACAGTGATAAAATCAATGTAATCTTTTTCAAGGAATATGTACTTCCTTTAATAGAATACTGTTCTCCTGTCTGCTTCTGCCAGAGATGTATCTCTTTTTGATTAAGTGGTTCCTGGTGGTAGGTTTCTGTTTCCCAATATTAGGACCATCGACGGAGGGTCTCTCTCTTGTCACCTTTTCATTAGTTGTATCTTTATAGAGATCTTTATCATTCACAATAGATCCCTGATCACCTTTTCCTGCCGAGAGCAACCAGATTCGCTGAACAGCAGCACTAATATTTAATAAATGAGCTTCGCTGTCGAAGTTCTCAGTGACAACCGTCCTTTAATCCTCAGACCATTGGACACTGGAACAGTCTCCCTGAGGAAGTCAAGCAATTGGAACTTCAAGAATTCAATACCACTCTAAAGCTATTCACCTTGATATTAGTACATTTATATCTACTTATTAATTTATCTTTTTCTTGTTACTAAGTGTTATCTTTTTTATGCATTTCCCTTTAGCTTCTTTTTTTACTTCGAAGTGAGCATCATATTCTTTGGAAGCTTGAATTTCAATTTCATGGCATCTATGGGTTTGTTTCATATGGATAGGGTTCATCTTCTAAATAATAATAATAATAATAATAATAATAATATAATAATAATAATAATAATAATAATAATAATAATAATATTTTAAGAATTATATTAGCGTGAATCGTCATAGCTTTACGTTCAGAGCTTAAAGTGGGTTCAAAGAAATACGATTATCATGCTTACCAAATTATGCTGAGATGAAGGGACGATAATAATAATAATAAGATAATAATATAATAATAATCAATAATAATAATAATAAATAAAGGAAAAAAGGCTAAGGGACGAGAAATGCATGAGTTGCATTCCTCTAAAAGGACACCTTCGAATCAAGAGAATTTGATTAACATGACGCAGTATCAAAGGAATCCGGCGAAACAAGAAAATTCAAAACAGTTCAGGCATTTGCAAAACTGCCGGATCCTCTTTCCCTCCTAACCATCAAAACGAAGAAGGATGGGGGGAAGGGAGAAGAGAGAAGGGGGAGGGGATGAGGGAGGGTGGGGGGTGTGTGAGGAAGGGAATGGAAAATGCAAAGTAATGAAGTGAAGCGGAAAGCGCAATGGGAGTGGTTGAGCCGGAAAGAGCATTGGAAAGGAAATGGAGTAAGAGATGGCATTGCTGATCCAGCCTTTGTGCCGGCAATGTGTGACACCAATGCAGTCTGTTCTTATTTAGGAAATCCTCAATTATTCATGGGGAGCCTTCCTTTGCCGGTCTCCTCCGTTCCCTGGGACATTTTTGCTCTCATGTCGCTTACTTTTATGAATCTGCACTTTTCTCTTTTTTTTCTCTCATCTTAGTTTAGTTTATGTATGGATGTATTTATATATGTATGTATATATTATATATATATATATATATATATTATATATATATATAAATATATATATATATATATATATATATATATATATAATATATATATACTATATATATATATGATATATATATTATATACATATATATATATAATATATATATACTATATATATATATATATATATATATATATATAATATATATTTATAATATATATATGTATTATAATATATATATATATATATATATATATATATATATATATATAATATATATTTATATGATATATAAATAATATATATATAGATATTATTATAATATATATACATACATTATGTTGTTTAAATATATATATATATATATATATATATATATATATATAATATATAATATATATATATAAATATATTATTTATGTATAATTATTATTATATATCGTATATTATATATATATTATATATATATTATATATATATATGTTATATATATCATATTTTAAAATATATCCTATCCCTTTATAAAATATTAGAATTATATTATGGATAACATTAAACAATATAAATATCATTCCATAACATCAACTAAATAAACTTAAGAGTATATATATAAAATTAGTAATTAAATAATTATATATATTAATAATTAATATGATAAATTATATATATATATTAGTATATAATATACTATTAGTATTATTATTATATATAATAATTATATATATGATTAAAATAAGGAAAGTACGTATTTCCAAACAAATATTTCCAGGAAGCAGTGAAGGGCATAGTTGGAACAGACCTTAATGATACATGTATGTATGTATGCATGTATGTCTGTATTCGATCGACAGCTCAGGAATCAATCTGAAAATCCAATGCCATAACATTGGCCTCAGATGAATTTGTATTCTATGCCATTACCCTTTCCTCACACAAAAATCCTAACATGTAACATCTCACCACCACATGTGGTATTTTTTTTTTTTTTTTTTTTTTTTTTTTTTTTTTTGAGTTTTCTTATCTGAAGCATTAAATTTCTTGGTTTCAAGACAAGAAGACTCATCCGCCAATGAGGGATTAATGCCTCCCAATGAAAGGTCAAAACCTTGCACTAGGCATTGTTTTGCCTCGCTACTTATTGCAATATCTCATGCCATTGGCCCTTCATAGGGTAATAGTGTGCAGTTAGTATTCTATAGTATCAATGAAAAAGCGAATCTCTTATTGACTGACATGATACCTTGAAGTGAAGATGAATAGTTGACTATGGTTTGCTATGTATTTTTGAACGCGGTAAAGGTTCCAAAAGAATACATTAGGCAATGAATGTTGCTGTGCATCAGGGTAGTGATAGAGGTGTTTCCAGAAAGATGACAGAATAATAAAAAAAAAAAAAGTCGTTGTGATTTAGACAATGAAATGGGTATGACGCTCAAGTGTTTCATGTGATAGGGTTGGGCGATACTTAAAAATAAAAGGAAAGCAATCTTTTTTTGAATTCATAATAAAATGGTGGGAAATTATGTATCTTAAAAAGATCTAATGTAAATTGTCCAAAGATTTATTTTACAGATAATAATATATTGAAAGCTATCAATGCATTTATGGAGTCATTTGTGAGTTGTAATATTGATTGATTGTACTAGGACTCCCGAGATTTTTGTCAAATTTACATTATTAAATCAGTTTTAAGCATAGGCCATAATACTAGAATTCGGTAACCCTCCTAACGTAGAAAGCAAGACTTCTGATATCTGAAATGATAATGTAAATCAAATTCCTTATTACTCACCAAGCTGGCCATTCTCTCGAACTTCTCCCATCATGACGTTCTCGGGGAAAATGGGCGCATTGTCGTTGATGTCCTTCACTATTATTGTTACAGTTGTCGTCACTTTATGAACTCGGCCTTGGTCATATCCGTGATAAAGTCCCGATTTAATTTCTCGGCCGTAATCGCTATTCATTTTGGCTTTACTGCAGCCATTTCCTTCCTCATGCCGAAGTTCACGTCTGCGCAATGTCCTCAGGTCCAAATAATTAGTCTTATTCCTTTCTTTTAGTGGTCTCTCTTCATCTTTTCCCGTGTTGCTTGTCCCTTCTTCCGCTGTGTGTTCCCTCGAGGTTTTTGGAAAATATGGATTCGTTGCCAACGAAGAATTCAAATCAGGATAATGCTTACTACCCTTCGAAGTGTTCGGTCCCTTTAGCTTTAGATGCAATGATGTTTCCTGAGAAAGGAGAGTGTGTGTTGGTATTTTTTTCTTTTTCTTCTCATTTTGACTTGATTTGGTCGACGACAGGTGGGAAGTAATATTAGTTCCAGTAGCTTTGGAAAAGCTGTGGGACTTCTTGAGAGCAGTGGATTGTAGACTTGAATCATGGTGGCGTAATTTTATTGCTTTTTGTGTTCCACTGCTTAGCCTGTAAGAGCCATTTATATTTTTTCCTTTTTTGTTAAAGCTCCCTTCTCTTTGTTGTCCCTTTCTAGGAGACCTGTAATATTGCTCAATTTTCTTTGGAATTTCGTGTACATCAAGGTTTTTATATCCCATATTTTCTCCCTGTATTAACACATTTTGCACTAAACTTTGTATTGTATGGAAACGACCTTCCTCTGTTTTAACTCTAATCTGCCTACCATTTCTGTTATTGGCAACAGCATGTACCGATTTGGAATCATCATCCTTGACAGAGTCGTCTAACGCCTTGGTTTTCCACAGGAATTTCGTGTCGCCCCCTTTTCCTCTGTGTGTTTTGTTCACAATGACCCTTCTCTTATTCACTCGTTTCAAGTCGCTGTGTCTCACACTGTGAGTTCTGCCGAGATCCTGAGCCCAGGAAAAGTTATAAACAAAGTTTGTCTTTCTATTTTCATCGCCAGTTAATCTCCCTCTCTCTGACCTGTCATCGACGATAGATCTCAGTTTTTTTCCCATCGTTTTCTTTCCTTTCCAGGTGAGAGTAAGGTTATTGGATTCTCCTTCGTTTGATTCTCTTCTGTTTATTGCTTTTTCGTCCTCATGCCACACTTGCCATTGCGCTCCGATGTTCTTATTGCGATTTGGGTGGATTTCGTGTTGATCTCTTTCCCGCTTTTTGTGTTTGTTAACCTGAGGTTCTCTTTCCTCGAAAGGTTTTTTCGGTTTGGGGAGGTTTCTTATATTGCCGTTGTCGCCTCTTCTCTTCCCTTTATTTGTTATGTATTCGCTCTTTTGGGGCTCGATTCTTTTTGTTATTTTATCACTCTTCCTCACGAATGGACCTCCTTCATTCCAACCTTCCTCATCATGTAATGTTCCACTTTTCACTACAGGAAAACTGGAACCTTTGTTTCCGTCTTGCTGAAGATCATTCGTTTTTGCTATTTTTCCAGTGTGTATATCGGTACCTTCATTACGACCACGGCTGTAATCTGGGCTACCATGAACGTCTTTATTTCCTTCATAATCCCCATCTTCCCTGTGATCTTCATAATTATTAGTATCGTCATCATCATTGTCATTTATGATACCATCATCGTAATATTCTTCAGCACCACCATTTCTACCAACAACATAATCTCCGAGATCATAATCACCATAATTATCAACAGTGGCATTACCCCCACCATCATAATCTTCAAGATCAGTTTCATTATAACTACTATCAACATATTCTTTATAATCATCGGTATTGCCCTTACTGCTATCACGATCATTATCATCCTCCTTAGTTTCCCAACCAAAAACGTCATCATCATCATCAACATCAAAATCATCATTATGTTTACCTTCATCGTCCTCCCCATCTTCATCAATGTCCCCAACATCATAATCCGCCTTAACCTCCTCGGCCTCTTCGGCTTCTTCCATGAGATCGTGCAAAGAATTTGCCAATAAATGTCTTAATGGCCTCCCCCAATCTTGCCCGAAAGCTCTTTGAGTCTCTCTGGTACTCAGCCGTCTGAGTCTGGATTCCAACAAACGTCGAGATTCTTGACCCGATGCTCCTCGCAGAGCCCTCCCATTCAGTATGTAATTTCCGAGGCCAAATTCCTGTCCCGGTAAAGATTTCCCTGTTGTGAGTGTCACCCGCTTGTGTTCGACCCACTTTTGCGTTGTTCTGACCAAGTCCGTCGACTCCTGTTTTAAATTGTCTCGTTTTTTTCTTTGCTTCGTTTGTCTTCTGATGTTCGTCCCCTGTGCTTTTACATTTTTTCCGACCCATCCGTTTTCTCTCTTTAGATTTCCATCAAAGTTTCCGTTGTTTTCCAAACGTTTTTGGTTATTCCAGACACCTTTATCTTTGGGGTTCCGATATCGGTATTTCTTTCCGTGACTACTCCTGGAATTCTGGTTATCCTCCTCCCGATATATCCAGGAATATCGTTCATTATCATGGGGTTTCCAGTCCTGCCTTTCCCTTTCTTTCTTTTGCGCGTTTTTATTTTGATGCCGATCTGTATCGATTTTTCCCAAAATGCTACATGATTTCTCATTCCTACATTCCGTATCTATACCAGGGTCAATCTCCTTCCAGGAAGTTATCTTTCTGAAGAGACGCACATTGGTTTTATCTTTCAATTCATTTTTATCGATCACCGAATCTGTATCTTGGTTTTTATCAGTTTGAATCAACTTCTGGGAGTCAGGTTTATGATATATATTGTGCCTTTTTTGTCTATGTTCCCAAGCTTTCGTTTGTTCTGCCGGTTTCCTGTTTAGCCCTTTTCCATCTGGGTTAGTATGAGAATTTAAGTTTTGCCCCCTTTTCGAAATGTAGCTCTCCCTGGCATTTCTCATCACAACATCATCCCTCAGCAAACCCTGAGGATTTCTTTTACTTGCGAAAGCTTCTTTCCAGATGGTGTTTCCTCCAGTCGGTATCTCTTCCGGCCAGATCGACGAGTTTATATCATAGCTCGTTTCACTCCCGTCTATGAACTTTTTTTCGTTCTCCCGTCGGTTCTTTGTTGCCTGACCGTCAGTTGCCTCTATCGTCAGCTTCCATACTCCTCTTCCATCGGGTGGGTCTCGATCTAGTGCCTTGAAAAAAAAAAGAGAGCAAGAAATAGAAGGTTAACGCATATACGTTACAGTAAATATGTGAAATCCAAGGACTACATCCCCAGGGAATTTATGAAATGAGCTACTCGCTCAAGAACATTTGATTCCAAAGGCTAGTATTAAACAAGGAGAAACAGTAAGTTATCTACTACATTCTACATTGCTTCGTTGTGTTTAGTATTATCCCGTGGGAAAGAAAAAAAGAGGAATGGAAAAGGTGTGGGCTTAAAAACGAATTACGCTCATAGTCTTTATCATCATTTACTGAGATAACTGGTAATAACGAACAATTATTTCTATCCAAGGCAAGAGTTTTCACAGAGTAACTCTTTTACGGCACAAATTTATGAGCGTTACAAACTTTAACAAATATATGTCTTTAATTCATGAGGGACATAAATAACATAAATTGGCTCCAACTTGTTGAAACACAGCCAACCGCATTCAGTGCGAAATGCAGCTTAATAAGGG
>NC_087206.1:94492953-94500453 GCF_015104395.2 Macrobrachium nipponense
TATATATATATATAGGTATATATATATATATATATATATATATATATATAATATATATATATATATATATATATATATATATATATATACACACACACACATATATATATATATATATATATATATATATATATATAATATATATATATATATATATATATTATATACATACACACACACACACACACACACACACACACACACACACACACATATATATATATATAATATATATAATATATATATATATATATATATATATATATATATATATATATAAAGGCCTGTTGAAAGACCCTCACTAAGTCTGGGATGGATGGAGTCTTCATGGCACATCGATCCAAGATCATCTCAATGCTTTCCTCCACTAATAGGCTGGTGATCAGAGACAACAGCTTACGAGATAAGGAACTGTGCAAGAAAGAGACTCTGAGGTGTGGAGATGATTAGAGGATATGAATCTTTAGGAGGATCCTCTTCTGTGTTTTGAACAAGCTGTAGTCAGAATGTGTACCTATACTCTGGTTTTTTCCAGCTGTCCTCCCGCCTGTGGTGTTTGCGTATGGTAACACTGCGTCCCGGGCTCTAGATAGTTACATTCAGCTTACATTCAACAATTATATAAAAGTCCTATTTTGAATATTAACGGTGTAATTCGAATACTGTAAATTATTAAAACACTTTTCAATTGCAAATAAACACCCAGATATCCTTTTATTTACCTAAAACTTACTCACAGCGTAACTATTTAAAGCCAGGGACGCAGTGTTACCATACGAAAACACCACAGGCGGATGGACAGATGGAAAAAAAAAAACAGAGTATAGATAATGATCAGGTCTTAGGGTTACCTTACCAATCAAGTTTTATTGTATGCAAATACACTGCTTGAAAGTCTCTTGTAATGTGAGGAAGGTAAATTCCTTTCGCCCCCTTTAGACAGTAGTAATGCTATCAGTATTTAAGTTTGCCTTAACTGTGTTGAGTTTGCTCTGGTAATCTTTGGTAAGGCTGAAGATGAGCGCTGCTGAAGATATCACCATGGTGATATCTTCAGTTCTTCCGAGGCAACTCACAGTGTCATGTCACCTTTATGGCATAATGGAAATCTGCTTGTTACCTTCGTCCTAGGGGCATTTGACTGGATTGAGGGGATTTATGGAGTCAATCAACGCGGTCGTGCCCTTAGATCCTATCCACTTTTATCCTAACCATTGTTGTGGTCAGGTAATTCCTGAGATTACATTTATTAATTATCTAGTTATGGTAATTATAGTAAGGGTTACGACTCATCTGGATAAAAGCCTCTTTGTCATTAAAGGCAATAGGTTTCCTAAGAATATTCTGATCCCTTTGCTTGTAGTCCTCTTACTGACAACAGCAAATGTAGTGTTCAACTGGAAGCTGTTTACCAGGTTCCTCAAAAGCTTGACTGAGATTTAGCACGTGCCAGTTTAGTTTGTGGAGACCAGTTTCATATTTATTGGGAACCTATGAAACTTGAAATCGATTCTGCAGGCTATAGAAGTTACATACATTACTACTAAGCTGAATGCCATTACAGATACAATCTTTCTCTGACACATAAATTAAACACTTCCCATTTCATTATTCCTCCATACCCTTAATATTCCCTTTTTTACATAGCTGATCAACTTGTACTTTTCATTTTCTCATAAATAAGTTAAGTATATCTTAGATTAACCAGACAACTGAGCTGAATAACAGATCTAGGGCTGGCAAGGAGGGTTAGATTTTCATTAACGTGGCTAGGAACCAACTGGTTATTTAGTAACGGGACCTACAGCTTACTGTGGGATGCCAGCCCCATTTTATCTAGAAATCAATTTCTAAACTTCAGAAATAAATTTCTCTGGTTCCGTATTGGCGGCAGCGGGAAACGAACCAGGGCTATCAGATTGATAGGCAAATACGCAACCCAGTAGTCCAATGAGAAACTTAATTTTACTCGTAAACACCAAACCTTATCAATAGTCAGATGAGTTTCTATCTCATCATTCTTATCCCTTAAATTTCTTACCACTCTTATTCTATGTATATTAAGATAAGAAATTCCACATCAGTTCCATTCTCATGAAGCGTCTACTCGTAAAAGTGTCTTCTTAGGGTGCATCCATACTGCAGTAAAAATATGTCATAATCGCACATCGGCTACTTACCATACATACGTCACAAACAACTGAATGAAGTTCAACAACTTACTGTAGTATTTATCCAGTACTTTACATAATTATGCAGCATTTGGCATTAACATATATATATATATAATATATATATATATATATATATATATATATATATATATATATATATATATATATATATATATATGATAAAGAAGATCAAGGGCAGGAACATGAAGAAATTCACATTATGCTTTAATCCTACATTTCGTGACAACATCGCCACATCTTCAGGGATGTTTTTACAAAATAAAGTATATGTTAACATAAAATAAGAGCTGATCACAAGATCCAATAGTTAAAAAGTTAAAACAGTTTAATGGTAAAATTACAACTCTCACACTGAAATTACATGCACATTGATTAAAACAGACCAGAAGTACCAAACAACTTACAAATGACGAGAAGAACATTTAAAAATTTCAGCTAAATTACAAAAACATAAAAGTAATAACAAAATATCATAAAAAGTAAAAGTCATATATTCACAAAACCACAGCCAAAATCAGCTCAATACTTAACCAACCTTTCAGCATCAAAGATAAAAACACACAGGGTTAGATAATTTACACCGAGTTCTGTAACTAACGCCCTGATGGGAATCGGCCCTGACCCTGAGAAGACGCCGGGTAGATCCCACATATTTTCCCAGATTACATCTGGGACAAGTGTATTCATAAACGACACCCGACGTCATCACTATTTACCAAACACCTTATATAAGGAAGCACACCATTAAATGTAAAGCTACAGTCAAATACGAAGATTTTAAAATTATTGGCCAACTCATAAATGACACCCGACGTCATCACTATTTACCAAACACCTTATATAAGGAACCACACTATTAAAGGTAAAGCTACAGTCAAATACCAAGATTTTAAAATTATTGGAAACTCTGAACATCAAACTATGAGTTCCAACTTTAAACAACCATTCCCCTGCTGTTCCATTGTTTTTAGCCTAATTATTCTTACATTCCTTGTTCCACTTGACGTAGTTTACTTTTAGTGTGTTTTTATCTTTGATGTTGAAAGGTTGGTTAAGTATTCAGCTGTTTTTGGCTGTAGTTTTGTGAATATATGACTTTTACTTTTTATGATATTTGTTATTACTTTTATGTTGTGTAATTTTGCTGAAATTTTTAAATGTTCTTCTCGTCATTTGCAAGTTGTTTGGTACTTCTGGTCTGTTTTAATCAAGTGTGCATGTAATTTCAGTGTGAGAGTTGTAATTTTACCATTAAACTGTTTTAACTTTTTAACTATTGGATCTTGTGATCAGCTCTTATTTTATGTTAACATATTATACTTTATTTTGTAGAAAAATCCCTGAAGATGTGGCGATGTTGTCACGAAACGTAGGATTAAAGCATAATGTGAATCTCTTCGTGCTTCTGCCCTTGATCTTCTCTATCATGTGAATAAACGCCCTGAACATCTGACCTGTGTGATATATATATATAAATATATATATATATATACATATATATATATTATATATATATATATATATATATATATATATATATATATATATATATAATATATATATATATACAGGGTGTTTCGAAATTAGAGCTCCCTTCTGCAGCATAAACTAAAATGGATATGAACAGAAACAAAAGTCATTCAGTACAGGTATTTATTTAAGTTTCTCTCTGAGTAATTAATATTTTAAGTGGCCTCCATCTGCCTGTACCACAGCCTGCATTCTTGAGGGGTATAATTTCAGCAAATCGTAAAAAAGCTGAGACTCAAACTCCATTTCCCTTAGCACTTTGGTCACCTCTCTTTGCAAGTCGTCGAGGCTTGGTATACCATCATGGTTCACTGTGCGTGCTTCAACACGATTATTTAAGATACTACCAATGTTTTCACACACATTAAGGTCAGGGGAGTTACCTGGAAATTCACTTGACGAGAAGAAATCAATAACACTGTTTCGTAGCAGCTCCTGTGTCTGAAGAGCTTGAAACACAGTTTCTCTGAAGTATTCATCATGCCATGACTGTCCTTTTTCTTTAATGATCCACATTAACCGTTTGGCAGTGAAACAGAGAGAAATTCCCAAACATTCAGGAAATTTCACGACTTGGCTATAGCACATGTCATCTTTGATATCCTCCTGGTTTGCAGTCCCAATGATGTCATTTTTATGATTTGGCTTCCTAACTGTGTAAATGAAGAATTCATCTGATGCGGCAACATGGAGAAAGTAGCTTCATCCCAATCTTTAAGTGATGTTGGGCTTGCTGATAACATGAAATGGCTTGATACCAGATTTTTTCAATTCACGATATACAGCACTATATCTTCTCTTCTTTCCCCTTTTTGCTTCTAGTTCAAGCACCAATTTGCGTAAAGTTTTTCTTGGTCCACCCACTGCCTCAGCTATGTTGTCTTTTGACTCCTGAGGAAGGACTTCAGGCCTTCCAAGATTCTCACTCTTTTCGCGATGAGTCATATTGATTTTTGTTCCAGTTCCTTTTAACAAAGGATTCATCTCTTTTAATGAATTTAGCCATCCAGGAACGTGAAATGAAGGATGCGCTGGCATCCCTGCCTCTCTGAAGGTTATAGCCCGGATTCGGTCAATCCATTTGATTTCCTCCGAGTCGTTAGCCATGGCTGTATCTAACTCCGTCACTCAGTCTGAAAATACAAGAAATGTAAAATGAAAAATAGCTTAATAGAAACTTAAGATAATATACTTTGAGATAGGCTATAGCAGAAAACTTCATAACTTTCCATTTGTTCTGAGGAGGGACCTTTAATTTCGAAACACCCGGTGTATGTATATATTATATATATATATATATATATATATATATATATATATATATATATATATATATATATATATATATATATATATATATATATATATATATATATATATATATATATATATATATATATATATATATATATATATATATATATATATATATATATATATATATATACTATATATATATATATATATATATATATATATATATATATATATATATATATATATATATATATATATTATATATATATATATATATATATGTATGTATGTATGTATGTATGTATGTATGTGTGTTTGTGGCCTTAACGTGTACATACGTGAATACAACCCCAGTCAAATGTAATAGATGTGAATAATCCTGAAGGCCTTTATAATACTGTTCCCTCCAAGGCCTGACAAAAAAAACTTTATGACAAATTAAGAAACATTGCAAATACCAATTAATTCACCGGTCAACTAAAATGAAGCCAGTTTCTTATCATAAATTGTTGAATAAATGTTTGGAAACCGAAACTGAACTGGACGTTGATGCAACATTGTTTAATCCTTTTGCAAATGTAAGCTGCTTTGTCCTCCCCAAGAGTCAACAACCATTTGTAGTGTCACTCTTGTTCGCCCAATATGCTAATCAAACAGCGCTTCGGTTGTATCAACCTGGCCAGCCTGGTGCGGCATGCTGTGACATTTACTTCAGGAATGAGATGGCGGTGAAGGCTGCAAGTGAGAGACGGAAACAGACGACGAAGAGAATGCTTCCTGTAGCACTGAGAACAGTGAAAGGAATTTTTGCGCCGAAACTTGATTTACTGAATTCTGAGGATGCCTTCGAAAACTTAATTATTCTGACGAGTAGAATTAGTTTTCATGAGATTTACATATTTCATAATTCAATTTGATTTTTCAACAAGAAGATATTTTAGAAGTCTGTGGCCGCATAAGCGTTTATACAAAAAACATATAACGAGTTGCAGTTCTATTTTAAATGAAGATACGTTGAGTAAGAATGTTCGAAATCTAAAAAGGAGGTAGACGCTTGGAAATATAATTTGGCTTGTTTTTTCTTCCAAGAATTACAACAAACATAAAGGATACGTTACTTATAAGTTAGATTCCTTATTTAACATATTAGGTTTAAAAGTCGAAGATCTTAGAATTTGACATATGGAATAATAAAGATGTAAGCAGTAAGTATGTTAAAAAGTAAATATCAAATTTAGGCGTTAAAGAAGACAATATCTTTCTTCATCAAAAACTTACTAAATTTTCACAACTAGCAAGTTATCTACTTGGAAGTTATTTCTTTAAAGAATACTATCAAGTCTTCTGTGCTTTCTATTCATACCCTATTTTATCCTTGTTTGAAAACCAAGTTATGTCATGCACAATAATGTAAGAAGGAAATAAAGAAAAATCTAAATAGAAGTCCGTGGGAATGTTTGATTGACTTGCTTGTGATTTTCTAAGGACGCTGTAATTTGTTTCCACTGTTAGTTGTTCTGATTAAAAACAATAAACAATTGAAAATTAAACCTTCACTTTCTAAGGAAAGCCAGGTACTCAACAAATACATTGCATTTATTGTAATTTCCTTCCAGACACTAAAGCACAGCGTAAACAACAAACCCTCTCCAACTACTATAGCCATTCTTGTATGCATTATCAACTGAATTTGATTTATCTTATCAAAAATGTTCTGATTCGGAAGTTTCTGAGAAAATGGGTTTTAAAGAGAAACTAGACGACCGTAACTTTATGTTGAAAATTTTAGGAAGGGTAGGGGTAAGGTAAGTGGAAGGGAGGCAGGGGAAGGGAATTAGAAGGAGAAGGGGAAGGGGAGGGTAGGAAAGGAAAAATAGAAGGTTGGGGAAGGGTAGGGTTGTGGAGAGGAGGGTAGGGGAGGAAAATAGAAGGAGAGGGGAGAAGGGAAGGGTTGGAGAAGGGAGGGTGTGGGAAGGAATAGTGGAAGGGGAGGGGAAAGAGGACAGTTGGGATGGGAGGGGAGGGTAAGGGGAGGAAAAATAGAAACGGAGAGGGAACGGGGAGGGTTGGAGAAGGGATGGAATGGTAGGGAAAGGGAGTGGAAGGAAGAGAGGGAAGAGGAAAAGGATGGAGAAAAGGAGGGGTAAGAAAAGCGGGAATGTCTACGGGGAGAACCAGCCCTGCTTAACTTTCGGTGTGAAAACAAACAAATGTTTCAGTTTTAGTATTAAATATACTGAAATGATTCTGATATTGAGTTTGATCCCTTCTATACCAACGTCAGCTTTAGGATAACATCTACTAATCAAGAGCATTGAGCTGGGTTTTATTGAATTGAAAAGTGTTTATACCTAAATTGAGGACATATTGGATTTACTTGTTTTTGATACTTGATATGGAAGTCAGAATATATATTTATAATTTTGCCATTATTCCATGGGAGAAACAATAGTGTATAATGAAGGCAGTGGGTGACAGCATCATTCTTGAATGTCTTGTAGATTTGATTGGAATCTAT
>NC_087206.1:94505453-94515453 GCF_015104395.2 Macrobrachium nipponense
GTAACATGGGAAACAGAGTAAGTGATTGACGGAACCTAGTATAATTCAGACACTAGCAATAAAACCGTTTCATAGTCTTTACCTGTGTTATCCAGCTCATACACGACACTTTCTTTTCACCTTTTGTTATATTTACTCAGGGTAGTGCGAAAGCGATTTAGCAGAATTCTAGTATTTATTTTTCTCACTACAGCTTTTATTGCTATTGCTTCGCATGTTAAAGGGATTGTAAGATGTCATACTGACGTTTTGTTTTAATATGAATATACACAACATTCACACCTTTATGATTATCGAACTGATATTCATCCCTTTCTGATACAAGATTACTTACCTATGTATACTGAGTAATCGTTTTAACCATCAAGCGGAACTTACCAAAAAGCATGAATTCGTGTTTATCATAGCTGGCTTGTTTAGTATATGTATATGGCATAAATGTTTCATACAAAGGCACACTAATATACAGAATTGTATCTTACTTTCACATTCTACCGTGCCTTTCTTTGTCATACAAGACTTGTTACACGAATATGGAATAAATTGCTTGATTAAGAATCGTGTGAAATGAAAGCTAGTAAAACGTGATCAAGAATCATATGAAATAACAGCTGGTAAAGTTGATTAAGAATTATCTGAGAATCATCTGAAATAACACTGTAAAACTTAATAGATCGGTCTGAAATAACAGTTGGTAAAACTCAATTAAAAATAATCTAAAATAACAGCTGGTAAAGCTTAATTAAGAATCAATCGAAATAACAGTTGTTAAAACTCAATTAAAAATAATCTAAAATAACAGCTGGTAAAGCTTAATTAAGAATCATCTGAAATAACAGCTAGTAAAACGTGATTAAGAACCATCTGAAATAACAGCTGGTAATAGACGATTTAAAATAATCTAAAACAACAGCTGGTAAAGCTTAATTAAGAATCATCAGAAATAACAGCTGGTAAAATTTGATTAAGAATCATCTGAAATAACGGCTGGTTAAGCTTAATTAAGAATCATCTGAAATAGCAGCTGGTAAAACTAAGTCGTGAACAATTTCAAAGAATTAGAAATAGATAACTGATTAGAGCAGAAGAGGGGATGAAGGCTTTGAGAAAAAACTAGTGATTCGAAAGTGATGGTTAAGAGAAGAATTCCAGATCTCCAAAGCAATTCCAAAACCAAATTCCCAGTGCAATCGCATTACTGTGACTTATTCGCATGAATGGGGTCATTAACGTTGAACTTTCGCCTTTCAAGACCTGAAAAGAATCACAACCAAAGTGTGAGATATAAATTTTCTTCCTAAAGGAATCGGAACAACTCATTTGAAGCCAGTCTATTTCACTGATATCTAATGATTACGTCCCTTTTCTTCTCATTTCTTTTCTTGATGCATCTTTCTTTCCGTCTATCATGTTCCAGTTATATTTAATAAGTGCTTTTTTTTAAGCTGGACATTGAACTAGAATTCCATTCCTCACATTCATAGAACAGTCTATATATAGCTGTCTGTAATATGTTATAGTGCTAATTATCTCAATTTGGTAATTGAGATAATTAGCATAATAACTATGCTATTGCCTAGAGGCTACACTCTTATCCCATGGATAAGGTAAACTGACTGGTTCATTATGTAATGTTCGTATTTATCCATGTATAATGTATTCACAGTTAATAATCAGATCAAGTCTTCTTTAGAATGATGTTAAAAATCAGGAAAATGAAAATATAAATGATTTTAAGCTAATAACACTTACGAGTGCCTATTGAAATTTTTTTTAACTTGTTTATTACAAAATTCTTAGGTCAGTGACTATAATTGTTTGCTTTTGAGTTACAAATAGGAGGGCAATAACTTAACTAGCTAACAATTGGTAATAAACTACGGTTCGCATGTGTAGCCAAGAATCATAATCTAAATTTGGTGGTAATAAAGTCACAGGAAAAAGTCATAGTAACAATTTACTGTTTTGGCTAGGAAAAAAAAGCACAGGAAAATAAGTCACAACAATTTATGATGGTAATTACAACAATTTCTTAGATAGGGACCTTCAAGTGTTTTCGGGGGTCGTTATCTAGCATTAATATTTCTTGGCGGTCAATATCTTTGAGATATTTACAGTCTTTTGTTTATGTTTTCACGGTCATCCCAACGAGATCACACTAAACAATCCGCAAAGCTGGATACATAACGAGTTTAAACCCTTGGGGGTCACTATCTGACTATTTTATGTGACATTTTTGCTTGTGACTGTTTTACCTGGATTCGTACATTGCAATATGCGGAGGGGGGGCAAATTCTGGAGGACAGTCACAAATTCGAATATTTAGTTTTATTCGTACAGTTCAAGACGATACCGAGAACTGAAGCCACAGATCAAACAATACTAATAGTACAATGTTACGTAAATAATTATCAACGCAAAGACAGACAGTCAATAATGTTTTCTTTCTAATGATTTAAAAAATATATTTTCCTTCGTTGCAAGTTGCACATAATGGTTCTAGATAGGTCTTCCAAGGCTGGATGAATTTTCATAACTTCTTCCCTTATGCTAGGATAACCAGACACGCCCCCACCCACCCTGTACTCATGCTCTATTTTGACTGTTTCCCGCCATTGTTACAGCCTTCGGGGGACGCTAATGTCCTCCGTTAAGGAATTTGCACTACTATTGACAGCAGTTTCCTATTGGAAGCCGAAAATCCTCTGGTGGAAACAAGTGAAATACTGCCAGACTATGACGCCGAACCACTTATGAATAAATAACATTGTAAAATATTGCAACTTAAGATGTATTTTACGGAATGTAAGAAAATGTGTAAAGTAACCATATGAAGGTGGGTTCACTTATAACAGAACAAACCTTTGTCGTTAAATTGTTGATAGCGCGAGAAAAATGGTCGTGAGAATAAAAGAGTTTCTGAGAGCTGAGAGTTTTGAATCAAATTCTGACTGTAGATATAGTCTTCTAATTCAACATTACTTCGTTAGAGTAGAGCGAAGTCATTATCACGTAGGCAACACTTTTGCTGAATGAATGAATACCTACTACGTTTTCGCACTCTCATTTTTACAGCTTTGTATATAACAAAATACTGAGATTTTGAAGATTCTATTGATTACAATTTACGAAAGGTTTATGTAATTTGCTAAATTATAGTTAAAAGTTTATGTCTCTTTCTGTTTATACGTACTCCTCTCTCTCTCTCTCCTCTCTTCTCTCTCTCGATCTCTCTCTCTCTCTCCTTGGGTCTCTTCTCTCTCTCTCTCTCTCTCTTTCTTCTATATATATATTAAGATATAATATATATTTATATGTCAGTATATATTATATTATATATATATATATAATATCTGTATGTATGTATGTATGTATGTGTTAATAAGCCGAAAATAATCGTTGAATTTCGAATTCATTATACCTTAAGAGTAACCTACACGCTCTATATATATATATATATATATATATATATATAATATATATATATCATATATATATATATATATATATATATATATATATATATATATATATATATATGATATATTATATATATATATATATATATATATATATATATATATATATATATATATATATATATATATATATATATAGAGAGAGAGAGAGAGAGAGAGAGAGAGAGAGAGAGAGAGAGAGAGAGAGAGAGAGAGAGGATAAGTATACGCGATGCTGCAATGCAAATGAATACTTGTTGATTTATAGTTATGTCCCCTTTCACATCTCATATAAATGATCTCCCTACTTATGTCTCTCTCTCTCTCTCTCTCTCTCTCTCTCTCTCTCTCTCTCTCTTCTCTTATTAGTATTTGTCCTTATCTTTCTCTATCTCCCTTTCTCGGACAATTTATCATTCGGTTTGTCTACTTCTTTTTAGTCTTCAGGGAAAATTATAGCCGCAATGTAGTAGTTTTCGTAACACCAAGAAAAATGTCCGATTCTGAAGCAAAATTATGAACTAAAACATTCATTTTTGCGAATAGAATTAAATAGCAAAGAGAAATGATCTTGGTAATATTTTTAGGGTGGGGTAGGGGGTAGGAGGGGCGCTGGGTGGTGGCGGGGGAGGCGTTTTAGCTGGGCAGCATTTTCCCAAGATAAAACCTTGTACTTGAAGTTTTCCTGAGAAAAGCGGGACGCCATATCTTAAAAACTAACCACAGAATATTCTTGAAAATAATCTCATCATGTTCCCCAAACCCAAATTAGAGTTAAGATTCCGATCTAACGTAACCTAACCCAAACCTAACTTAACTTAAACTAGATGCACAAAAAAAAAGAAGAAGAAAAAAAAAGAAACGGGGTTGGTGAAATACTAGCAGCCGGGCATACTTCGGATATGCTTCATCAGCCGGATCATTCCTATAAATACCAATCACCAAGCCGGTCATTATCTTTATGATACCTTTATGATATTTAGTCTTTTGTTTATGTTTTTACGGTCATCCCCAACGGACATGTACTAAATACGCCGCAAAGGTGGATACATACCGAGTTAAAACCACTTACGGGTCACCATCCAGGAAAGAGTCCTTTAGCCTTTTACCCTTTCTTGATTATCATTTAAAGTTCTCTGATTGGACGAACTGTGTTTATAAGAACATAATTACGAAAAATGCTACAATTTGGATAACATTTTCGTTATATATTTTAATAAAAAAAAAAAGTAGTGATTATTTAGCACGAAAACGAGGTCTTTCGATTGATTGGAATGTTGGGGGACTCGGGAAACTGACGATTCCGTGTTATTGTATTGGGTAGAGGGGAGCGGGGGAAGATAATGAGAAGTTATCTTGCAGCCCCAACTAAATATCCAGGGAAAAACAGTGTCCTGTTATTCTGCGTGAAGCGCATGAGAGAGAGAGAGAGAGAGAGAGAGAGAGAGAAGAGAGAGAGAGAGGAGAGATTAGCCTATTTCCAGAGAGGCTATTATAAAAAAACAAATGAATTGGTTGAGCACCCCATGTGTGTGGCTAATTCCTAAGTATATAACCTCCCTTCTCGTATGGCCTACACTTTGCATGTTTAAACTGTAATATTATATTGGAAAAACTAACCATGCACACTGTATTTTTGTGCCGAAAGTGCTTTTGTTTTCGTTCGAAACCAATGTTGACTTCGATCCTTTGTGATAAATATAGACCGAACGGCTAGAGAGGCGTAATACGCCCTTGGCTTAGACTTAATTTTACACCAAAACAGTCGCTAACTGTAATGCTCACTCTAAAATATGCCTCACTAAATCATAAGTATATGTGATCACTCTCAGTAAAGTAACATCTACATTATCATACAGTCCGAACACCCTCCACTCTGTTTTCTGATCGATTCATCCACTTGGTTTTACAGCTCCATGTCCACCACATGCAGAAATTTCCTCTCATTTTCCATCACGTCGTGCAACTGTTTCCCAACAAAACTTGATGCACACTCCCTCTTCCCTGTCCTTCTTCCATCACTCATTCTGTCATCTCCTTCCTTAGTCAATCGAGATCCTATCGTACACCATCCCTGGTATATCATGTAACATTGTGCCCCTGAAATTAAAATAGTAACCTTTACCACCTTAACTTTTAGGCAGTGGCAAAATTATTCTTCCATATGTCAACAATATATGTATATAACAAGAAAGCCGCCATTACAGTAACCACTGCCCATTAACTTTTAATCCTCATTTTATTGTCGTTCCCGAATGTTCTCTTTAATGCTTATCCGCTTGTTTGAACGCAAGTGTATTTTAAGTAACATCGTACATATAAGAAACAAAATTGCTGGCCACCTTGTTTTGCATATTTGGAAACCGTAATTACAACACTGTTGTAAAAAGGGCGGTAAAAGCTGAAGCCTTTGCAATTACGGCAAATGGTACTGCAGATAATTATATAAATGCGTTTTGTTTAAGAAATGCCATATTCGTCCGTTTTAACGTAACAGCCCGTTGGGAATTTCGATATATGCTTTAATGTCATCTGAAACAGCATGATTTTGGGGACAGGGGAGAGAGCAGAATAAGTAATGCGGATTGTATAATGCAGTATGAAATTTGCTGAAGATATTAACGGAAATTGAATCATAGCATGGTGTTTGAAAGTATACGAGAGAGAGAGAGAGAGAGAGAGAGAGAGAGAGAGAGAGAGAGAGAGAGAGAGGTTTTGTTGAAATAGGATCTTAGATAATAAATTCATATTCGAATTGTAACGTATTAAGTCTGTAGTTATTACTGAATGTTGCTTCACTGTACATACGTGTGTGTGTGTGTGGTGTGTGTGTGTGTGTGTATGAATGTGTGTGTGTGTCTGGGTATGTGTGTGCGTGTGTGGAGAGAGAGAGAGAGAGAAAGTTTGTTAAAAAAGTAGCTTAGATGATAATTCATATTCATGTTGTTATTATTGAATATTGCTTCAGTGTGTGCGTGTGTGAGAGAGAGAGAGAGAGAGAGAGAGAGAGAGAGAGAGAGAGAGAGAGAGAGAGAGAGAGAGAGAGAGAGAGAATATTTTCTGGTAATTTATCTGTTGAGCGATTCCACATCTTTGGAATAGAATAGATGGAATGCCTCTTCAAGGTCATCCTCTATGTTGATTCTGACATTATTCTTTACAGATTTTGAAAGATAATGGTGTCAGACCTGATAATTTAAATTAGATACAGGAATCCAGAACCTAATTTAAGGGTCGCTAAAATCATCGGTTCCATCACATTTCGAACGGTCCGGCAGTCTAGCCAGGAACTTGTCAGGCGTACCTTATATATGAACGCTGATCAGTTTGTGAAGTTTGAAATGGAATTAGACCAATGCCTTAGGTTAAAGGTTATGAATACGAAAGATTGAGCTCAAGAAATCTCGGCTGGAATATGGTATAGTGTAAGTTAGGGAATTGTAGTAAAATTATAAGGCAAAGGTTTCTTTTATTTAAATAGATATAATGCTAAATTTACTATACGAACAAATAATGCGTGATTATTTCATGGTGTTCATGACTACGTTGGATGCCAAAGTTCTGTTTGTTTGTATGGTGGTTTTACGTTGCATGGAACCAGACTGCCAAACCTCGTTGAGAGTGAACTTCTATCACTAGTAATACACATCTCTTACCCCTCAGTGGAATGCCCGAGAATCGAACATGTGGCCACCGATGTGGCAGCAGTCTGCATCGTTATGGAAGGTTTTGCAACTGTTTGACCTTTTCCATGAAACTATGTAGGACCATTCATATCGTCTATTTTCGTGTAGTTAATAAGATGGGGAGACAATACTGATAAAGAATAAACTACATGATTTGCGTAATTAACTTCATCCATAAATTGTTGGAAATAATAATATTAGTGTCATCTTCTGGAGTCGTTCTCAATATGCTTGACTGCTCTTGATAATAGTTCGCTATACTTCTTGCTTTCTAATTTGACGACGTTCGATCGTCAGCGATGATGACTCTTGATGATTCAGATAAGGCGATTCATCAAAATGGCGTTTCTAACTGGTTCAGCAGAAGTGAGCGAAATTTCGTAGTTTCACCAGTGTCATTTCTTTCCATTTTGCCCACAGAGAAGATCGCTTTGTTTTCCTTCGCCCATGGAACACCATTTTGTCTCTCACTTTCAAAGTTCTCATAGTCTTTCAAATTCGAGGGTATGATATTGCTGAAAAACAAGAATTAATTTACGAATAAACCCATAATTGTGCTTTTAAGATTGCAGTCAATGACACATATCAATGCGATAAAGAGAACTGGACCTTGCTCAGTATCTAGTGGAACACCCTATTGCATTGGATTTGAATGAACGATAGGGCTTCTTCGGATAAACCTATCAGTTCCTTATTTTGTTTTATTTTACTTTGTTCCATAATAAAGTAATTTGGTTTATCGAAAACAATAGTTGGTTAAGACAGACTGCGTCATTTGCACTGCCATATTCTAGGATTCACTTTGATTTCTTAGCTGAGATATCGCAAACTTTTCCTGGATAAAGCATTAATACCTGGGGAAAGACTCTTATCCATTATATATCATATCTTTCTTATTGTTATTTTTTTTCGAAGGTCCTAATAGGGAGAAATAGTAATAATTTAGATTGGCACGATTTCTGAAGAATCTTTTCATTTTTAGATATCATGGATGGGCAATGACATTTTTCTAGTGTTTTGTGGTATCATCAAGAATTAGGGATCTTCGCGGCGAAAAGTTCTTTCCTTCAGGCGAATTAGTTCTGAAAGCGTCAGTTTCAGTTCCGATCATTTCTACAGTTAAAATGATATTTGTCAAATTTCGGGAGGTCGTTGCCTTTTATTCCAAAGAATAAAGCTAGATGGTTGGCTTGAAGCTCTGATCCGGAGTTTGTTGATACACAGATGAGTATTTCCCTGATAAAGTTCAGTAGTCAAATTGGAAAAGGTTCAACCTCAATTGTGCAGTTATACGGAGGTGCCACTTCATCCTTCCCAATAAAGTATCTATCTAAGCGCCTCAGTGGCGTGGTTGATATGGTGTTTGCGTCCCACCTCGGTGGTCGCAGGTTCGATTCTCGGCCATTCCATTGAGGAGTAAGAGATGTGTGTTTCTGGTGATAGAAGTTCACTCTCGACGTGGTTCGGAAGTCACGTAAAGCCATTGGTCCCGTTGCTGAATAACCACTGGTTCCATGCAACGTAAAAACACCATACAAACAAACCAATAGAATATCTTGTAACGAAATTTCGTAAAATCCCTTGTACGTTATATCTCGAACGGGAGGGTCTCTTCATTTTATAAGGCTATGAAACGCTTGGAAATTCGTTTCTAATTAACTAAGAACTAATGCATTAGATTTATGAGATCAAAGGTTTTCTGGAAAAGATCTGAAGACGAACATATATGGCTTCATACTGGCAGAGAAAGACAACGTTGTGGATTGTGGTTCGTGAAGTTTGCAAGAATGATTTCTAATGAAGATTCGATTGTCCGGAATTTTATGCTGTAGATGCTGCTACATTTGCCACCAACCATAACTGTAATAGTGTTCTAACGCTACAACTACTACTACTACTATTATTGGTGACGACGATGATGATGAATGATGGTGACACTACTGCTACTAAACTGGGTAGTTTTGCCAATAAAAATATGAAAATGAGACTCAAATAAGAAAAAGAAAGGTACTTTTCAAGAATAATATTACTCTGAAAACATATTTCACTTTAAGTTCTTCAAAGGATTAGATATTGCTGCTTGATCTTGTGGGGCTGATTTTCGCATAAAATCTGGAATCTAAAATGTGTGCAATTATTGTGCAAATAATGTTACCAAGAAATTATCGCTGACCACTCAGGTAAAAAATTAATACAAATTAGGACATGTGTTTTAGGATACATCTCCATTAGTCTATAAAGTTCCTTTTGCGACAAAATACCACTTAAAACTTAATCACACACTACAGTATAAATGAACAAACACTGATAGAGACAAGGTACAACAAAGACATTGGAAAAAGAATCCTTGGCCATACGTCACAGATCTTCATAAACTATTCCCAAAACTAAAAGGGTGTGAAAGGTTACAGATATCTAATAAGAAACTAAACATATCTTTAAAATCAATTATGCCACGGAAGAACAAGCTATTTAAGGAGGATGTGATGTGAAGTGTAACTGGCAAAAGCATGGGGCCTGTCAGACAGACCCAGTGAAGGCAGCATTACTGCAGATGGAAACGTTAAGGCGAATTAGGGACAGACCTCGTAGATTTATCTAAACATCTATGGATGCCTACCTTCCTTCGCGCCGAGGTAGCACACGGTGACATCTTAATTAGAAACTAGATTAAACGGTGCCGTAGTAGCGAAGTGTAATGGAATTCCTAATGACACAGTGGATAGATTAAGCCTGTCATAGGACTTGTCTCCCTCCAGCCAAGAAACCTGACAGTATAGTATAATATTGCTCAAGAAAAGGCATTTCCATCTTGCCATATTACCTTATGTTTAGCATATAATTTGGTTTATCTAA
>NC_087206.1:94522953-94530453 GCF_015104395.2 Macrobrachium nipponense
CACTTCCTCTCTCTTTCACATAGCCAGTTCTAACTTCCCTTCTCTCTTTTTAGTTCATCATCCTTTTCGCAAATTATCCATCGCTTTCTCCCTATCCATTTCCCATCCTCGTTATCCTTTCTATCCTTTAGCCGATGTGCTGAACGGTGGATGTGATAATCTTTGTTGTTTACAGGTCTTATCATCAACTTCTAAGGGTTATTGTTTATTTAGTGTTTCCACTATGTTTATTCAGTGATATTTATCTCCTTTTTGTTTGATATTTTAATGTAACTTCCCTTTAACATGGACACATTTTTGCCAAACCTAGTTTTTCAACATCACTATATATACACCTATATATATATATATATATCTATATATATATCATATATATCTATTATATATATATATATGATATATATATATATTATATATAATATATATATATATATATATATATATAATATATATAATTATATATATATATATATATATATGTGTGTGTGTGTGTGTGTGTGTGTGTGTGTGTATACATACATTTATATAAATATATATATGTATATATATATATATATAATATATATATATATATATATATATATATATATATATATAATGAATAACTTGATCACGAAGTATATAAAACATGATGCTATGTATAAATAAAGGTTTTTTGCCACGAAGGAAAAAAATGATAAGCGAGATAGCCAAGCACTTTCGGTCTAGTACGACCCTTTACTTGCGCCTGAGTAAAGGGTCGTACTAGACCGAAAGTGCTTGGCTATCTCGCTTTCATTGTTTTCCTTCTTGGCAAAAACCTTTATATATATATATATATATATATATATATATATATATATATATATATGTATATATATATATATATATATATATATATATATATATATATATATCAATATCATCATGTTTGTTTTTCAAGGTAATCGAAATGCATCCTTGACCCTTCCATGTTTACAGGCGATCTGTGTACATACGACGTAGTAAAAGAAAACATGCTAATGCCACTATAACAGATAATAATGTAAATAAAAGTAACCTCGACAGCAACAACAACGGTGCAGTTATCATTCTCAAAAGGAGTTTTTAACTGTTTTGCCTTCAGTTGTTTCGTAGTCTGGCGTCTAGGTTGCAGTGGATGAATTTGAATAAGTCTCATTTGGAGAACAGCGTCCTGGCCAATAACACTCCACTTTAATCATGCGTATTCATTCTGGGGTTAGCCAAACTGCAGAGTTTGCAAGCTTATTTTCTTGAGGAACTTTGAACTGGGTGACTAAAATGTACCTATATTTGTTGACAGAGAGAGGGGAGACAGACGGAGTAAATTGTTCGATTTTAATGAGTTACTTTACTGTGAAGTTAATATGCATGAAAAAGACGTGATATCGATTTCAATCTATAACCATTCTACACGTAAATTAGATACATTTGCAACGTTCCCTTACTGAAAGGAAAGAATATTACCATAAAATTGAAAATCATTGTCCAAAGGTTTTAATGGGAAACTAGGAAATGCGGTGTAGGTGTATAAATAGTAAACTTATTAACTAAGAGACATGAGTTCTCCGACAATAGCCAACCTTGATTTTTAATGCACTTCAATATATTTCAGTGCTTTATAACATAAAAATTATCGAGAGATAATTTTGGTCTTTAGAGATACTCAAATAGCAGTACCTTATGGAAATCCGGTTGGTGGAAATCTATCGTCTTTATGTACCTGGTAACTATTATTATTATTATTATTTTTTTTTATTTTTTTTTTTGGTGCTCTATCACAGTCCTCCAATTCGACTGGGTGGTATTTATAGTGTGGGGTTCCGGGTTGCATCCTGCCTCCTTAGGAGTCCATCACTTTTCTTACTATGTGTGCCGTTTCTAGGATCACACTCTTCTGCATGAGGCCCGGAGCTACTTCAGCCTCTAGTTTTTCTAGATTCCTTTTCAGGGATCTTGGGATCGTGCCTAGTGCTCCTATGATTATGGGTACGATTTCCACTGGCATATCCCATATCCTTCTTATTTCTATTTTCAGATCTTGATACTTATCCATTTTTTCCCTCTCTTTCTCTTCAACTCTGGTGTCCCATGGTATTGCGACATCAATGAGTGATACTTTCTTCTTGACTTTGTCAATCAACGTCACGTCTGGTCTGTTTGCACGTATCACCCTATCCGTCCTGATACCATAGTCCCAGAGGATCTTTGCCTGATCGTTTTCTATCACTCCCTCAGGTTGGTGCTCGTACCACTTATTACTGCAAGGTAGCTGATGTTTCTTGCACAGGCTCCAGTGGAGGGCTTTTGCCACTGAATCATGCCTCTTTTTGTACTGGTTCTGTGCAAGTGCCGGGGATTCGCTTGCTATGTGGTTTATGGTCTCATTTTTCGTATTGCACTTCCTACATATGGGAGAGATGTTATTTCCATCTATCGTTCTTTGAACATATCTGGTTCTTAGGGCCTGATCTTGTGCCGCTGTTATCATTCCTTCAGTTTCCTTCTTTAGCTCTCCCCTCTGTAGCCATTGCCATGTGTCATCGCTGGCTAGTTCTTTAGTCTGTCTCATGTATTGTCCGTGCATTGGTTTGTTGTGCCAGTCCTCTGTTCTGTCTGTCATTCTCCTGTCTCTGTATATTTCTGGGTCTTCGTCTACTTTTATTAGTGCTTCTTCCCATGCACTCTTTAGCCACTCGTCTTCACTGGTTTTCAGATATTGCCCCAGTGCTCTGTTCTCGGTGTTGACGCAGTCCTCTATACTTAGTAGTCCTCTCCCTCCTTCCTTTCGTGTTATGAATAGTCTGTCCGTATTTGCTCTTGGGTGTAGTGCTTTGTGTATTGTCATATGTTTCCTGGTTTTCTGATCTATGCTGCGGAGTTCTGCCTTCGTCCATTCAACTATTCCTGCGCTGTATCTGATTACTGGCACTGCCCATGTGTTTATGGCTTTTATCATATTTCCTCCATTGAGTTTTGACTTGAGTATCGCCTTGAGTCTCTGCATATATTCTTTCCTGATCGTGTCCTTCATCTCTTGGTGTTTTATATCCCCTCCTTCCATTATTCCCAGGTATTTGTATCCTGTCTCATCTATGTGTTTGATGTTGCTCCCATCTGGTAGCTTTATCCCTTCAGTTCTCGTTACTTTGCCTTTTTGTATGTTGACTAAGGCGCATTTTTCTATTCCAAACTCCATCCTGATGTCCCCAGATACAATCCTTACAGTCTGGATTAGGGTATCTATTTCCTTGATGCTCTTACCATAGAGCTTGATGTCATCCATGAACATCAGATGGTTGATTCTGTTGCCTCTTTTCTTGAGTTGGTACCCGGCATCCATCTTCTGTAGTACTTTTGCCATGGGAATCATGGCTACTACGAAGAGTAGTGGGGACAGTGAGTCGCCCTGGAAGATCCCTCTCCTGATATTAACCTCTGCTAGTCTTATTCCAGAGCTTGTAAGTATTGTATTCCAGTTGCGCATTGTATTTTTGAGGAAGCTGATGGTGTTTTCCTCTGCCCCATATATTTTCAGGCATTCTATTAGCCATGTGTGTGGTATCATGTCGAAGGCTTTCTTATAGTCTATCCATGCCATGCTTAGGTTGGTTTTCCTTCTCCTACTGTTCTTCATTACCATTTTGTCTATCAGGAGCTGGTCTTTTGTTCCCCTACACTTATTATTATTATTATTATTATTATTATTATTATTATTATTATTATTATTATTATTATTATTATTATTATTATTATTATTATACAAATGAATAGTAGATTTTAATAGAAATAGTCTTAATCAGACAAAAGAGAAATTGAACTTTTATAGATAAGTCGATTTATCATCAACCTCTTGATAAAGTATACCAATTAAAATTACCTTTAGAGACAAAAAGGCGATACATTTTTAACGTGCATACGTGCTATGGTTTCTAAAAGACTCTTGATTCATTGCTGCTAATCACCTGTTGTTAAGAAATGATTGCAACAGTTTTTATGAAAGCTCCTGTTGCAAAAGTGGATCCATAAAAACATTACGATTTTCTGTAACGCAGATACACACACACACGCACACATACACACACACACACACACACACACACACACACACACATATATACATATATATATATAATATATATATATATATATATATATATATATATTATACTCGATAATTTAGTCCTTTATATAAAATTTACTCTAGAGGGAGGAAGAAATGCAATTTGAATTTTCTTGGTGAAACAGTCCATAGAAATGATAGAAATTTCACGTTTTCAGTCTTTCGAAAATCAATTAACATTGCTTCTTTTGTTTATTATTATTCCAATCACCATCAAAATGTTAAATTCCCCATTACTTTTGGAATAATCGATCCTAAGGGTTCTACGCGTCTGTAGCCGCAGATTATTGACGCTGAGAATGAAACTATTTATGACATTGTCTGGAAACCTAAATACCCAAGGACTTTTGTATATGTGGCATGGAAAAGAGCTAGGAAAATAATGTATTTAGCTAATGACAAACTTGAATTAAGTAAGCATAACATTTCTAAATTAATGTATGATAAAAGGTTTTTCGAAATATCTAGAATTGTAAAGCTTTTCAACTTAAATGCTGTTTTCAGTAAAATTAATGTCTAGAGGCTAGTAACAAAAAATCCTCCTAAAGATGTTTCTGGCGGCATCTATGAAGTCCCTTGTAAAAGGCGTATTAAAATATATTACGGGCAACCTGGAAAATCAATTCACAACGATTCAAACAACACACATATTCTAAATTTAAGTCTTATAATATCGACGCCATCATAAGTAAAAATGTTGTAGGTAAATATAAGCAACAAAATTAATACTTTCAGCATTATACATTTTTTGAACTTTATATGGCTAAGCCTCCGTTTCTCTTATGGCTATATCTATAGTTTAAGTTTGAAACCGTATACTCTCGGATCATCCTGGATTATCTCTTTGATTTTTATCCTTTTGACAAATAACCATCTGGTGTTCTTGATCCTTGTGTTTACCTTGTTACCTCCTTTCCAAATATATTACAGTTGCGCCTCGACAATGCCTCAATAAAGACGAAACTGCTCGGTACATATTTCTGCCTGTTATTTGATATATATAATATATATATATCTATATAATATATATATATATATATATATATATTATATATATATAATATATATATATATTATATACATATATATATATATATATATATATATATATATATATCTATATATATATATATACGTACATATATATTAATATATATTATTATGATATATTATATATATATAACTATAATACATACATATATATATAATATATTATATATATATTATATATATATATAATATATATCTATAATATAATATATAATATATTATATATAATATATATATATATATATATATATATATATATTATAGATTTATATCTATATTAAAAATTTAATATTGTATATTATATATGTATATATATCTATATATTATATATATATATATATATATATATATATATATATATTGATTATTATATGATATATATATATATATATATTAATATAATATTATTAATTATTATTAGTACCTATATATATATTATATATATATATATATATATATATATATAATATATAAATATTCTAATATTATATATATGATATATATATATAAATATATATATTATAGATATATATATATATATAATATATATATAATATTATATATTATATATTATTATTTATATATATGTGATATATATATCTCAATTCAAGCAGTAGTACGACATTTTCAATATCCAGTTAGGTGTCGACAGGATTAATTAATTTTCTGACATTAATAACTAACCTCCTGACATATTAAAATCAGTCGGAGTAATTAGCATCTGTCATATATTACTTTCATAATTCGCGAAGGAAATTAGCATTATAACAGAGGGATAATTCTATATATATATATATATATATATATATATATATATATATATATATGTATTCATATAATTAAATGTATAAGTTATACCTTTACAAAGGTTACTTGACCTTACCCTGAGTTCAGTTGGCATCGTGTAGGTGGTTGCCGATGAGTTCTCTCTCTCTCTCTCTCTCTCTCTCTCTCTCTCTCTCTCTCTCTCTCTATTTCTATTCTATCTGATACGTGGAAATTAAACCCAACAATAATACTGGTTAAATGGACATAAGCTAAAACTGGTTAGTAAACCCTGACCTCAAATGTCAATAAATCAATAATGACAATAAAATGAAAACAAATTATCTTTCTCATACTAGGTCAAATAGGTCTAATGGTCTAATTCAAGTCAAGACAGATGTCTACACAGTCTTTCACCCTATTTCCCATGATTGTGGCTTTATCCATAATACATCTGTTAAAAAAAACACACACACACATATACAAACACACTTTGTTACCCAACATGAAACGATACGAGATGATTCCCATAATATTGAAAATAAGCCATTCACCAAAAAACATATCCATAATAATAAAAGCCACAAACATAAACGAGATAATAAATTACGCATCAAGGCATCAAATGTTCATCTGGTAACCTCTCCAACAGGTAATATGAGCTTGAATTATGTGCGTCTGTCACAAGTGATTACCTTGGCCTCAATGCCTTACACTTTCTCAAAAGCTCAAAATTTTGTCTTGTTAGCCACTCCCATTAGAACGAACGAACACACGACTTCTCACAGACAATCCTTGAAATCAGGAGTTGTAACCGAATATTTCTTTCTAGAATGTTCTATGCTGAAACTACTTCCGTTTGTGCTTTTGGACCAACGGACGTTGCTGAGTCAGCACCGGAACTGCTACGTTGTCCCCGGATAGTGTTGAGTTCGAAAACTTTCAATTATTCACCCTTTGCCCTAACCGAACTCTGTACTGTGTGGCATGTAGTCCTGTTCGTAATATATATATATATTATATATATATATATATATATATATATATATATATATATATATATATATATATATATATATATATATATATATATAGAGTGCATATCAAATTTCAGTGATCCATATACATATATCGAGCTACAAATATTCTTTAATATCTAATTCACTCTCTACCTCGGAATTATTACATTTTCATATATATTAACCGAAGGGGAAGTTTTTAGTCGATAAGACATTTGTCGGCTCACGGGCGCGAACCATCGAACCCAACAAATTCAGGACGCACAGTGACGCCTAAACCACAACGCCACCGCATAAATTCCGTGGTAGAGTGAATTAGATATTAAAGGACAGCTGTAGCTCGATGTATATATATATGTATATATATATATATATATATATATATATATATATATATATATATATATATATATATATATATATATATATATCCTTAAATCCATGGTAGAAAGGTGAGTGATACTGTGGACTTGGAACAAGCACTTTCGTCATTTATTTCCACATTCTCAAATTCACACTGAATCAAAGAGGTCGATGGGCATT
>NC_087206.1:94535453-94542953 GCF_015104395.2 Macrobrachium nipponense
TTGTCAACTGAAGT
Source organism: Macrobrachium nipponense (assembly GCF_015104395.2). Classification (NCBI taxonomy): domain Eukaryota; kingdom Metazoa; phylum Arthropoda; class Malacostraca; order Decapoda; family Palaemonidae; genus Macrobrachium; species Macrobrachium nipponense. The sequence continues at coordinate 94,535,468 of NC_087206.1, forward strand.
TAGATATTTCATATGCAGATGGCAAAAAATGATAATAATTTTTATGCCATTTTTATATATTCATAATGGAATTAATAATTAATGCTAATGACGTCCAACCAATGAAAAATATTCATTTTTTATTTGAAAGAAGAGATACTATCCACATGGAAAAAATTGCTTGTATGACCTCATGATTTACTATGCAATTACAGAATGCCGTTAGGAAAATAATTAGCTATTTTTTTTTCAATTACCAAAAGATGAACATGTTCCGCATTGGTATAAATTAGAGACAAAACTGAGAAAATTATGAAGGTACATCTATTCAGATAGTTTTTTTTTTTTTAAGCGAAGATAGTCTACGGATAATGGGCTCTTCGTTTACCAATTATTGCCGTTCAGCCTGGATCAGGCTTTCTGGCCCCTGCGTAATTATCCAGAATAAGGGAACCATTGCAGGAGTTGGAGCTATAGACTATACTTAACACCCTTAGGGGTGTGGCTTGCCTCCTACTACTCTTACAAATATCTCTTTTAGCGTTATGAGTAGACTGAAATGGTAATAATAATGGTGTTATAGTTAATGATATCTTTCTCTTGCCGTTGTTACTCATATCACTTATTCGCATTTCTTATGTTTCTGTTATCACACTTATCCCTTTTTATCTCTGTTATCCAGATTTTTCTGTCTCTGTTATCACACTTATCTACTTTTATCCCTGCAGTCATTGACGCTGGTTACTGGATTTAACTTTTCATTGTCTTTTATTTTGTCATTATTGGCTTCGTCCCTCTTCGTGTTCTCCCCTCTGTGGTCGTTATTATTTTTGTTGTTGTGTCTTTGTTGTACCCGTAGCTGTTGTAGTCCTTATCTGGTGGGTCAACCCTCCTCTCTTAGTCTGGGGCTCAACAAGCTTATCGCTGACTGGCCACGCATGGGGGGTACCGGTCTCTCTACCATTGGAAAATCTCTCTCTCTGAATCCCTTGAAGTTGAAAGGCCACGAGGACTAGAGAATATTCAGACTTACGAAGGCACTGGCGATGATTTCTAAGGTTTTTTTTTTAAATCTAGCATGAAGTTTTTTTTATGAGAATTTACTGCTTAGTTATTAACTTTAATACACGCACACACACACACACATATGTTTATATATATATATATATATATATATATATATATATATATATATATGTGTGTTTGGGTGTGTGTGTGTGTGTGTATGTATGTATGTATAATATATATATATATATATATATATATATATTATATATATATATATATATATATATATATATGTGTGTGTGTGTGTTGTGTGGTGTGTGTGGTATCCTTATAAATTCGGAATTGAAGGTGTCTGATACTATGACGCAGATCTGCTTGATAAGAAGGCTTGTGATTGAAATCGATACAGTAATGATTAAAATAAGCACCAGAGGCAACAACATTGATAAGCACTGAGGTAGAGCTGATGATAATAATGTAATGGTGTAGATGATGATTTTTTATGCCATAGTTTAGTTTAGTTTAGAATTTTGTAATTGCTTAACTTCAATTTGGATCCTAATATTGATAATTTGGCTCTTGAGAATGTGCCTCACTCTTTAAAATTATTTTTCATCAATAATAGAAATGAGTTTTGCCTTTTAAGCTATTCAAAATAGAATAAGGACGGTTTCCCTGCTCAGATGTGAATTATACTTGGCGATACATGTAAAATGGAAAAACCCCCGACTGAATTTTATTTTTATTAAGGCTAGATGATATTCGTATGGATGAAACTGGTTGAAACCCAAGAAGACCACAGCTGAGCATCAAAGCTACAAAGGAAACAATGTAAGATGGTGACAGAGTAATGAGTCTTTTCTTCTTCAGATTTTTGTTGGGCTGCAACTTTGATCCTCTGTTATGTTTCTGTCTAGTTGATAGATGATTATTGTCTGTTATGCCCACAAAATTTTCCATAATTACTGAGTTCATATCAGTCTTAGTTCCGTTATTGAAGTCAGTATTATTGGTGTACTAGAGCTTTAAGGCGTTTTATTTTGTATTAACACTAGTTCTTGGATTGGAGATTCGAAACGACCGCATTGGGCAAAGACCAATTAGACGTTCCAGACGACTGGCGGGGCTTTCATCAGAAAACGACGACATTGCCTGATTTATGCTTGACGTCCGGCTCCATTGTTCATAAACAAATCGCTTAATTTGGTTCCTGTTATGTTTACTTTGCTGGAGTGCTACAATAACGTGTCAGATTGAAAAGGGGAACCGAACAAATTCCCGAAAGCTATCCTTAAAGTTTTAAATGTAAATATACGTACATTTACATACCTGGATTTTTTTTTCTCATTTGAAGAGACTCGTGCTTCTATGAGGATTTTGTTATTTAGTTCTTGCATTATTAATATAATAAAGTTGCTAGCAATGCTATAGAGTTATCTATATTTGATAATTTATGATGGTTTTTATTTTTCTACGGCAATATTTTTCAGGGGATGAGATGGAGAAAATAATTTACCTATCCACGGTAAATAATAATAATAATAATAATAATAATAATAATAATAATAAATGTGGCGCCGTGGCAGAGTGGGTTAGGTCGTCAATGGACTAGTTAAGTTAAGCAACATTGGGGCTGGTCAGTCATTGGATGGGTGACCGCTCTCCTCGTCGTTGATTCCTTGGGAAAGGATCTTTACCATAATTTCCTCAGTCTACTCAGCTGTAAATAAGTACTATCACTGATGGGGTAGGATCCAGCTATGGGTTAAATAGCAAAACTCAGCAATGATGGAAAGAAATGAAGGAATAAACGACAACGACGTAAATGGAACCTCTGGCAACAGAGGAGCTTCGTCTGGCAGCCAGGTATTCAACCCAATTGAAGGGGAAGACGGTCAGGTACTGTGGCTTTTAATTGTCAACAACAACAAAAACAACAATAATAATAATAATAATAATAATAATAATAATAATAATAATAATAAGAAGACAAACACACCATCCCCACCAACAGAAAGGCTGCAGAAGGAAGTGTAGGGGCACAAAAGACCAGCTCCTGATAGACAAAATGGTAATGAAGAACAGTAGTAGAAGGAAAACCAACCTAAGCATGGCATGGATAGACTATAAGAAAGCCTTCGACATGATACCACACACATGGCTAATAGAATGCCTGAAAATATATGGGGCAGAGGAAAACACCATCAGCTTCCTCAAAAATACAATACGCAACTGGAATACAATACTTACAAGCTCTGGAATAAGACTAGCAGAGATTAATATCAGGAGAGGGAGCTTCCAGGGTGACTCACTGTCCCCACTACTCTTCGTAGTAGCCATGATTCCCATGACAATAGTACTGCAGAAGATGGATGCCGGGTACCAACTCAAGAAAAGAGGCAACAGAATCAACCATCTAATGTTCATGGTAAGAGCATCAAGGAAATAGATACCCTAATCCAGACTGTAAGGATTGTATGCGGGGACATCAGGATGGAGTTTGGAATAGAAAAATGCGCCTTAGTCAACATAAAAAAAGGCAAAGTAACGAGAACTGAAGGGATAAAACTACCAGATGGGAGCAACATCAAACACATAGATGAGACAGAATACAAATACCTGGGAATAATAGAAGGAGGGGATATAAAACACCAAGAGATGAAGGACACAATCAGGAAAGAATATATGCAGAGACTCAAGGCGATACTCAAGTCAAAACTCAACGCCGGAAATATGATAAAAGCCCTAAACACATGGGCAGTGCCAGTAATCAGATACAGCGCAGGAATAGTGGAATAGATGAAGGCAGAACTCCGCAGCATAGATCAGAAAACCAGGAAACATATGACAATACACAAAGCATTACACCCAAGAGCAAATACGGACAGACTATACATAACACGAAAGGAAGGAGGGAGAGGACTACTAAGTATAGAGGACTGCGCCAACATCGAAAACAGAGCACTGGGGCAATATCTGAAAACCAGTGAAGACGAGTGGCTAAAGAGTGCATGGGAAGAAGGACTAATAAAAGTGAGACGAATACCCAGAAATATACAGAGACAGGAGAATGACAAACAGAACAGAGGACTGGCACAACAAACCAATGCACGGACAGTACATGAGACAGACTAAAGAACTAGCCAGCGATGACACATGGCAATGGCTACAGAGGGGAGAGCTAAAGAAGGAAACTGAAGGAATGATAACAGCGGCACAAGATTAGGCCCTAAGAACCAGGTATGTTCAAAGAACGATAGACGGAAATAACATCTCTCCCATATGTAGGAAGTGCAATACGAAAAATGAAACCATAAACCACATAGCAAGCGAATGCCCTGCACTTGCACAGAACCAGTACAAAAAGAGGCATGATTCAGTGGAGCCTGTGCAAGAGACATCAGCTACCTTGCAGTAATTAGTGGTACGAGCACCAACCTGAAGGAGAGATAGAAAACGATCAGGCAAAGATCCTCTGGGACTATGGTATCAGAACAGATAGGGTGATACGTGCAAATAGACCAGACGTGACGTTGATTGACAAAGTCAAGAAAAAAGTATCACTCATTGATGTCGCAATACCATGGGACACCAGAGTTGAAGAGAAAGAGAGGGAAAAAATGGATAAATATCAAGATCTGAAAATAGAAATAAGAAGGATATGGGATATGCCAGTGGAAATTGTACCCATAATCATAGGAGCACTAGGCACGATCCCAAGATCCCTGAAAAGGAATCTAGAAAAACTACAGGCTGAAGTAGCTCCAGGACTCATGCAGAAGAGTGTGATCCTAGAAACGGCGCACATAGTAAGAAAAGTGATGGACTTTATGCCAGGTATACATGCTTGCTAATTTTTCACGAAAATGTATGTCTGAAAATCTCACTCCTCCGTAGACAATGATCGAATGGCTTTCGAATCAGCCTATGATAATGATTAGATTAAACTGCATTACCAACATTTCGTTCCAGGATATTTCATTATCCCTCTCACTTTCAGCAGTAATAATGAAAGTCGGATTAGAATGTAAAGACTATTATCATCAGGAAACTGGTTTAAACAAATTTAAGAGAAAAGGGGAAAGAAAAAGATATATATTGCAAGTTGTAATGGTCACAATTACGACACTTTAAAACCACTTACTTATTAATTAATTCATTCATTCATTTTTTTCATTTTTAATAAGTGGATCTCTTCTTTATGTATTTCCCTCTACCTCCAATTCTACTTCATGATGAACTCTATATTCTTTGGAAGCTTGAAATTCAAGTCAGTGGCCTCTATGGGCTTGTTCCATAAGAATGTTTCATGTTCTTCTTAATAATAATAATAATAATAATAATAATAATAATAATAATAATAATAATAATAATTAATAATAATAATAAAATAACAACAACAACAACAACAACAACAACAACAACAACAATAATAATAATAATTATAATAATAATAATAATAATAATAATAATAATAATAATAATAATAATGGAAAAGTAAATCAACAATAATATGTCTGCTTGATCTTGCAATTTAAAATACAAAGCAGAAAGCTTTCGATGACCTGCACTGTCCTCCTTGTCAATCTGACTATAATTACACACAGTGCCTGTACAAAAACATTATTTTTTGACTAGTTTACAAATGTAAACTAGTCAAAAAACAAAGTTTTTGTATAGGCACTGTGTGTAATTATAGTCAGATTGACAAGGAGGACCGTGCAGGTCATCGAAAGCTTTCTGCTTTGTATTTCAAATAACAAGATCAAACAGACAAATTATTGTGGATTCACTTTACAATTTTATTGATTCATGTGATTATGATTTTTTTTGAATAATAATAATAATAATAATAATAATAATAATAATAATAATAATAATAATAATAATAATAATAATAATAATAATAATAATAATAATTGGGAAAAAATGAAGATCATTGAGAAATAATCACAAAACTTGGGTGAGACCGGCAAAATGCTTGTCGAATTCCTAGAGATTTATCATTGACTCATAAATTCTCTTAAAGTTGGTGAAGATGGAAGGCGGAAGCGCTGTAAAAGTTGTGGAACAGAAGATTCTTTAGGAAGGCTGGAGCTGGAATGTATGGAGGGGCTGTAGAGCAAAAACATCTTTTCAGATGTGGAGTTTGTTAAATGGGGTTGAAAGAAAAATGTCAGTGAAGAGGATTCACCTTTCTATAAGGAAGTGTTTTTAAGGTGTTGTAATTTTGACTATTACAATTTGTAATTTTTTTATGTTTTTTATGAATTAGATTGTACCAGTTTCTGATGATAATAGTCATTGTACTTTAATCCCATTCGCATTATTATTGCTGAAAGTGATGGGGATACTGAAATATCTTGGGAAGAAATGTTAATAATGGAATTTAATCTTAAAGTTCAGAGCGCAAGAAATATAAGGAAAATATTTCCTCAGAGGATGATATTAACAAGCCATATTTTGTAAAAAAAAAAAAAAAAAAAAAAAAAAAAGACTCTCGGGGTATGATGAGATGATCTCATTATGTTAGGAGAATGGAAGAAAATACCTTGACGATAAAGAAAAACGTGTTATAAACAGTCATTTTTTATAAAGTTAAAGCTACACAACAGCAAGTCACTAACAACAAGAAGGTCCAGAGCGCGAAGAAGTTAGAAATAATCAGCAGATTATTTAAGATGTGATTCTGATGTTTTTGAGTATGAGGATCATCTACATAATAGCTGGTAAAGTTTTCAAATCTTCCAAGTCATATATGAAACTTGGGGATAAATAAATATATATTCTGGTGCTCTCTTGGTGCTCCTTAAAGTCTTTTGAGCAGGGTAACGACGAATACACATTTGGTTGTGAAAATTCATGTTTGTTTTTATTACTATTATTTTTTTTTTCATAGGTATAAATGCTTATAACGAAAACTTCACTTAATTTTTAAGGCTTGTATATATGAAGGTTCTTATTTCCTTCAATTATTAGTATCGACGTGTGTGTGTGTGTGTGTGTGTGTGTGTGTGTGTGTGTGTACATGCTTGGAGAAATTCTGCACTCGGGTATTTGCCAAATAATAATCTCCTTATATTAACAATATACACTTTTTTCCCTTTTTTGCAAATTAAAGTACTCACACTTCACACTACGTTCTTTGTACTTTATAACACAATACACAAGCTGTGTTATTTTCATTAATATTATAGATTTTTTTATTCCCATACTCGTCATTTTCCTAAATCCGAATTCGACCTCTACATACCCCAGGGCAGCTTAGCTTAGACCTAAACCCTTTAAGAAAACTGGCAACATAGCTCAAAATCTGTGCCACGTTTAACAACAAAAGCAATGTTTAAGTCATTATCCAGAGTAAAATATTAAGAAATGTTTTAATGTGATAAAAAGAAAACCTGTCAATGATTACTTTAGCATCGTTTAGGTCTGTAGTGCTTTCAAATAATAAATTAATTAATTGAGAAAGTTTGATTTGGCAGCGCCAAAACGACAA
>NC_087206.1:94547953-94552953 GCF_015104395.2 Macrobrachium nipponense
GTCTTTCAAAATCCAATGAGAACAACATCCCTGCCCGACACCTGTAAAGCATTAGAATTAATACTGGCTAAAATAACTTACCACATGGCCAGGAAAGTGTATGTCTCCAACGAACTGCAGAATGTAAAATATGTGTTCATACGAGTAGATGAGCACAGAACCCCATTCTCAGCAGCTACTCTGAACCATGCTGTGTTATCCGAAGAAGACACAAGGCCTACCAGATGACAGACAGTGGATGACAAAAGTACAGGGGTCTCCATCGACCACCCAAAGCCAACATATCTTCCAGACACCAACTTACAACCATAGGTTTCTCCAAAGGGTTAAGTCCTGCTGGGTCCCATGCAGACCCATACACCATCCATCTTGCCTGGCCACCTAATCTCCTCACAATAAGCATCTTCGCCCCAAACACGCGTATACAAGAAACACAATATATGTCACACATCTTTTTTACATATATTATCATTCATAGAAATGTTATGCTAAATGAATCATTATTAACATATGGTTTATAATGTCAGCATTTCAGCTATATGTATCATAGCTTCATTTCTGTTTTATATATCGATTTATGTACATTTTTCTATCCTTCACCAAACAGAGTTGATTGTATTATGACCTCTGATTTGTTCACCTCGTGTATGGCACTATATTTCTGCCTGCAAGAGTTATTGACCTGTCTGTTTGTTGTCTGAATAAATCAGTAAGTTTTTAGGTGCAGTTTCTTACTAAAACCTTTGCTATATATATATATATATATATATATATATATATATATATTATATATATATATATATATATATATATATATATATATATATATATATATATATATATATATATATAATATATATATATATATATATATATATATTATATATATATATTATATATATATTATATATATATTATATATATATATATATATATATATATATATATATATATATATTATATATATATATATATAATATATATATATATATATATATATATATATATGTATGTATGTATGTATGTATGTATGTATGGACATCATACTTACTTCATTTATATGACTTAAAACTGTCTCTAAGGTTTTTAGTGACAAGTGTGTCCTAAAAGTGTAAAGAATTCGATATGTTAGAGGGCATTGTGGCTGTTACAGTTACATATGTATCTGGTAAATGATAACCAGCAGATTCTGTAAATACATTTCAGCCCAAAAATCAATTAACGCGATTACCCACTTGGCTACAATTGTGACGATGGGTCTGTTCCAGTTCTAATAAATGTATCTGAATCTGACAAGTATGTGTATGTATGTGGGGCAATAGACTTTTATCCTTTTCTTGGATAGGTCGGATACGTTACCTCGTTCTGCTACTCTGGATACGGGTTCGAGTCCTACTAACGGACACTAGACTTACTTCATATCTCTTGATTTGAATCTAAGGCTTTGTTATGGCTCGCACTCACACATTTATCTTGTGATTTATTATAAAGAAACTTTTAATTTTTCTAGACTGACGATGTGTTGAGGCAACATGAAAAGTTTCATAATAAAGCACGATTCTTAGACTTTTGTCTTTCTGGGACCCCTGAATGTTTTGTCGACGATCTTCCTAGGATACACACACACACACACACACACACACACACACACACCACACACACATATATATATATATATATATATATATATATATATATATATATATATATATATATATATATATATATATAGATATATATATATATATATATTACTAAGCATAAACTTGTCTTTGTAATATTGGCATTCGTTAATTCGTACTTGAATACGTGATATATATAATGCCAACTGCATGTTTGGATTGCATACCAATGAGCATGCACAGCCCTCACACTTTCACAGATGTTCAAGCACATACACATACACACACAAACACACATACACACACTGATGCATACACACACACTTCTCTGCAGTCATAATCAGAAATAAACGCATGCATGAACTGGAAAATGAAAAAGGGAATGAATAACGCATGAGCCAGGGGGAACTGAAACTGATTCGTTATTTTAATGAGACCAGCAGCTAAACTGTAGTCATATATGAGGCACTCAACATAGATTTGATATTTCATAGTACGTGAAATACCTTAGGAGTGCAATATTAGTAAATATATATATATATATATATATATATATATATATATATATATATATATATATATATATATATATATATGTGTGTGTGTGTGTGTGTGTGTGTGTGTGTGTGTATACTATATTCCTGAAAATTATTTTCCTTCACAGTGTACCAAAGGTAATTTCATTCTTATATGTCACTGACTTTACAGCAGATATTATTTTATTCCTATGGGAAATTTCTAGTAGGAAGAAGTAAAAGTAAAATTAACATTTCGGTAAGCAGGATTTCTGATAATAATAATAATAATAATAATAATAATAATAATAATAATAATAATAATAATAATAATAATAATAATTATTATATTATTATTATTATTATTATTATTATTATTATTATTATTATTATTATTATTATTATTATTATTACTCAAAACCAACCTACAGCCATACTTGGATATGCAGAATGCGTATAAGCCCTAAGGCCCAAGTAGAAGAGTAGGCCATTATAGGAAAATGAGAATTATGTAATAAACTACGTACGAATAATAAACAAGATAAACAAGAACAAATAAAAAAAATTATAAAGTAAAATAGATAAGACAAACGACAAACAAACTCATCTCAACTGTAGGTTGAGGATCGTTTTAAATTTGGTCACAGACAGAAAACCCTGCAGCAACCTGTGTCGTACCGGACGAAATGGCGGTTTTTCTATTTCTAAGACAAAGTCTTAGAAATAGTCTATGAAGATGTAAATATACAGGACGTAAAAAGTATTTGTGAAATAAAAACATTTCTATTGAGACCAAACTAGAGTTAGGACATTCAATAGACCTGAAATTTTTTCCCTACAACATTTTTTCGAGGCTAGAATTTTTCAGCTATACGGTTACAGTGTTTCAATTGTGCATGCACATACACGTTTCTCTTGCCAACCTGATGATTAGATTGATATAGCATCTTTATACATTGAATAAATAATACCTGTTAAAGCGAGGACTCCGTGTAGACTTTACGCCATCATCTTCCGAGGAAAATGTAAACTGCTCACAAATATCATGTGTAAGTGATTACATAATAAAAATATGGAATGTTATTCCATATATATAAAAGACTAAAACTAAAGAGGTCAACCAGATTGCTTGCAGGAATGTGGTCAGACCAGAGACGCTAAGTTGACATGCCGTCACCTGTGGTCATTCATTTGTTTTTGAAACATTAGTCCAAGCTCACTGCTTGAGACAACTACCACGACCTATAATTCAAACGGCCTACGTGATCTGTAGTGTGTCTCATTTGTATGTATGTTCATATGTTTGAGCTACTGTCTGTTTCCTTTATGACTTGTAACCTAGATGAGTTTAACACATCGTCGTCATAACCAAAGAAGATAATACCGACTTCGTAAGTTATCTAAAAACCCCAAGACACTCCAATGAGTAAGGAAGTGCATAAAAAACCCACTTAGTGTAAGATTATCGCAAGTCTAACATTACCTCATAGGGCGCCTTATTATACAAGGCAACAGCCCTAATATTGGTGGCAGCCTCTAAGAAGAACTCTTCAGAATAATGTATCATCAGAAGTCAACAACGACGAAAGCAAGAGATTCTTCAAGCAACTTAGTATCATCGTTTAGTGAGCGACTTCAGAAAACAACGAGAACTCTTCAACGTCTTCCGAAGAATAACGAATAATGTATCATCAAAAGTCAACGACGACGAAAGCAAGAGATTCTTCAAGCAACTTAGTATCATAGTTTAGTGAGCGACTTCAGAAAACAACAAGAACTTTTCAACGTCTTCCGAAGAATAACGAATAACGTATAATATCAGAAATCAACGACGACGAAAGCAAGAGATTCTTCAAGCAACTTATTATCATCGTTTAGTGAGCAATTTCAGTAATGAATAGCTTCAAGAAACAAACCGAACGCGTCTGCAGCATCGGATCTTTAAGGGCTCGAATCATCCAAACAACGTGCACGGGGGAAACTCAAGCCAAACCAGGTCATCCGCTAAACAGAAGGAGAGCCAAGGCCGTGTGTCGTTATCGGAACACCGTGACTTCCCACAAAATCAAGCTAAGTACAACCTTTTTATTCATTTGGAGTAACTTTGAGTGTTTCCTTTGAAGATCAAATTTCGTTATTCCTGTGGCTGAAGTTACGAGACATTCTTAATCTTACTTTTTTACAGAAATTATCTACATCATTGGGATGTCGCTACTGCGAGTTTTTATCTTTGAGTTTCTGTTTCCAGAAGTTCTACTGAAATATCATAATCATATACTGTGTTAATTTTATCATTTTGGGTGATTATTAATCCTTTACGTAACAAATCATATTAAACAGTGAATATGCGTTTACGCAGTGGACGTCTGTATTTATACAGATGCATGGATAGGGTCGTTAGGCACAATAGTGATTAGAAAACACACAAAAACAAGTGGAACACCCGTACAAATCTAGATAAATTAGAGGAAACACTAGCACATGGCATTGTATTTTGAATATTTATTTAACCAATGTTTATACTTTCACTGTTATTGTCACAGTACATATGTCCTTATGTTCTTTGTATCCAAAACAACGCCCTTAAGCTGTTAATCCCTAGACTAACCAGTACCCATAACTCAAGGTCATACTTCCCACACGATGAAGTAAATAGGCCGAAAGGCCAAATTGTAAGTCAGTAGTCACTTGATAATGCCATAAGGCGAAACAGCTGTCGCGACAAAATTCAATAAATGGAAGAAGGAAGTCTGCGTATTTTTCACCAGAAATTGACGAAAGAGAATCGGAAAAAACTTCGTCGGTATGAAGATACCTGCAAGAAACTTATTGATGCCACTAAAGCAATTGCTTTTAAAATATA
>NC_087206.1:94555453-94580453 GCF_015104395.2 Macrobrachium nipponense
TATATATAATATATATATATATGTATTATATATATATATATTATTATATATATGTGTTGTATGTGTGTGTGTGTGCGTGTGTATAGTATGGTTTTTCCAGACCTCTGAGTCTTATGTAGACTCTTCTCGGGCTGGTTCTTAGAACTTAATTCTAAGAAAAAACATAAACTTTATTTTAGAAAAAAAAACTGTTTTATTTTGGAAAATTATATAGCATACATATCTATATAAATCATGAAAGTTTGCGTACGTATATATCCACGTAAACACGTTATAACTCACAAGTTAGTATTCAAAATATGTAGAAATTAAGCGTTTACAGTTGTGGCTTATGAAGTATATTTTCCTTCTAAAATTTATATAGAGTATATTTTCCTTCTAAAATTTATATAGAGTATATTTTCCTTCTAAAATTTATATAGAGTAACTTACGTCCATATGAGTTGTAGACCTCCTTAGCTGTTACTAACATATTCAGAGCAAAGGTTGTGGACGATAAGAACCATCGGTATCTTTTGATGGCTCGAGTGTGAAGGAGGTTATTTACAAGTGATGAGACAGTATAACGCAGAATGCATATCCTATATAAAGTCTCCACGCAGCCTTAAAAGGCATATAAAGGCAAACGAGTCTCTGCAATTCATATCACTCAGAATGTAATTTGGGAGTTAAACCTTCTGGTTTAATTATTGTTAACAATGAAGATTAAATTATTCATTACTATTGATAAACGAAATATCTATTGTTTTAACTGTATGAAACTAGCATTCCGCCCATGTCCTTATGGATCTAAATCCCCCCAAAGTTTCCAGTGTGCTTTCTCGGGTACAAATGTCTGGCGTAATTGATTCAATAAGAACACTGGATTCTGGCTCAGGAGACTGATGTTCCTTGATGAATGTTTCATGGTGTCTGGGCCTCTGGACTGCTTTCAGCAAGAAAATGCATTCCTCGTGATATTTTTTGTAAAATTCATAATGACTTTATGATTCCTGTGAGGGTCTGGAACATTTTCAAGTCTTGGTAACTTGCATTTTATTGTAGTGGATATTTTCAGTGTATTTATTATTTCGTTAAATATTCAATCATTATTCAAAAGTATTACGTGCATAAGGCAATGGAACGATTGCCTAATACACTTTTCTTACTCAAGCAAAAACAAGGCAAGAAAAATAATAAAAAGGAAAGGCTGAAAGTTAATAGAGAAGACAGCCTAGAACGATACTTTTTAATTCAATTTCTCAACTGAAATAAAAACAAATATGAGAGAATTTGCCGCAGAAGGGGTTGGTTTTCAGTCGAATTTGGAGACGACTGGGATCTTCTGAGGTTATAGAAGTTAATTCCTTTTTCACAAGTTATACATTAATTTATGTGCATAGTACTGATGAATCGAGTATCAGCAAAAAGTGTAACTACTTTTTTCCAGAAAGAAACCTAAATTGGGACTGTATCCTCACTGACGGAATTTATGTTAAGAGTCAAGTTTGTAGTGATTCCTGTTTATTACGCAAATTTGATCAAATTAATTACTCGGTGAAGAATATCACTTAAAAATGAAAGAAGCACCTCTTCATAGGTATTCGTTTGCTTTACAAAAATAAATTAATAACTAAACCTTAAATGTATGTTTGTTTTAAATTCTTTTGCTTTCTGTAAAGCTGGAAATAAAGCAAAAAAAAGCAAGGTAAATGTTCGATATTCATTATTATCTAACATGGAATTTGTTGCATATCGATTTCATTGTCTCCCGACATCATGAAAGAGAGCAAAGGAAAAATTGAAAGGCAAGGCAAAGTCAACCTCGACAAGTCATCATATCCATTTATTGCGATCCCATGAAGCGAATATGGCACCCAGATATTAAAATGTGAAAGATTTTTCAAAAATGGTTCTAGGTTCGTTGTATGTAAGCTTCAACGTAGGAGAATATCAGTATCTAGCAATTTTGGAAGGCTTTTAATATCTGCCGATAAATCAACAGCTCTAAAACTGCTTCGGGTGCATGTTAAATTTAGCCAGAAATTTATGTTTCCAAGTTAGGTTAGAGAACATCTCCCATCCTTTGAATTTCTTTACGGTTATATTGCGCAAAATTTTGACCCGAGGACATTCTGTAGTTGCTAATCAACAACCAAACAACCACTACACTTGGTCGAATAATAATAATAATAATAATAATAATAATAATAATAATAATAATAATAATAATAATAATAATAATAACTTCAGAAATAGTGTTTTTATATTCTTAGGCGCACGATGCCTGGCTACAGCTATAGATCCTCTTCATGTAAAGCTAATTTTTAACGTTGTGGATCAAGAGTGAAATGATTAGACTATGATTTCAAAAGCAAATTCCTCTTTGAGTTAAATTCATTTGACTTTTTAACATTCTAAAGCTGATATGGCTTTATTATCCTCCGGCAAACGGCGCAACAACGTCTTCTTAACTTTACAGTGTCAAAAGGTGACTGAATTTCAGTTCAGCAAAGGTGATAACTATCGAGGAGAGACTCTTCGGTGAACCTGGCACTTAGTGGCTCGCATATATCAGAGATGTTTCTTCATTTTCTATCTATGGAAGGTATATAGTAGTGAAATTATCTATAATACCATGCGGCATAATTAAAGAGCTGAAGGTTCCAAAGGTATCAATGAAGTGTGATAAGTATCCTTTACAATGAGAATAAAAGGAAAATTGATTGACAGCAATCACATGTTAACGCACCCAGTTTTTTAGGGAGACGAAATATCTCATCTGCGTTTTAGATATGCAGCCGATGTGGTTAGCGCTGAAGTAGGAATTTCATTGCCTGCAACGCCTTAAAAAAGTGTGCAATAAAATTTCTTTAGAAAGGTAGACATATATGGGGAAGCTTATTTTGGAAAGCGTAGTGGAGGTTTAGATAAACTGCTTTCTTTTAATCAGACACAATGTAGCTCAAGCTTGAATCAGCAGCGAGACTTTTCTTCTTCTTCTTCTTCTTCTTCTTCTTCCTCTTCTTCTTCTCTTTTTTAAGCAATATATCTTGTGGGAAAGACTGACTGACAAAAAAAACCCTAAAATCAAAGGATTCAAGGCTCAAAGGAATTGTGGCTCAAACAAAGACTGGTCAAACGGGACACATATCGACGAGAACTGTAATCTTCGACATATTACAATTTGGGCGTTGAGTAGTAGGGCTTTGTTCCCATGACCGGCAGCGTCCGTTTCATGACCTCTGGTGTCCTTTGATACCCATGATAAATGAATCTGGAAGCAATTGCTATTGTCTGTTTGGTTGCACCTGGCCAATTTATGCCGGTTATTGCTGCCATTGAACGTGTTAATAATCCGCCCATAGGTCGTTGGGCTATTGTGTGAACGCGCGCTAACGTCGACATAAATTCGCGCCTTGGACTCAGATTTCTTGACAAATAATAGTTGGTAAACTTGATACTGTAATGTATTCAGTAACTTACTTCATAGTTCAATTATAATTTGAGATACAATGAGCTACTTTAGATTCTACTACTTATATATATGATGCTAAATAAAACAGAACTCAAATAAGAAAAAAACTGTAGAAATATTTTGCAGCTGGTAACAAAGTATAAAGGTTCAGATGTCTTTATTAAAAATTATGTATTCGGGTAGTAGAAGAAAGAGGTGAATTCGGAAATATAGAGATCAAGTAAGAAACACAAACAGAAAAATGGATAAACAAACAAATAATTCAGGTATATGAAAACCATTTTATTGGCAAATTCAATCTGAATCGCCAGCCGAAGAGAATAATTGAAAAGGAATGCACTAAAAGAAAATCCACATTGTGTATTATTCTGCTGTTGACATATGAGTACCTCCTCCTACGCCCTTACTTCTTATCTCTTTCTCTCATTTTCGCAACCGTTGTCATCTATCATTTTTACAAAATTAAATGATTGTCCCATTGCTTTAGCTCTTATCCTTTGATAGCCTGCAATAATAGTTTAACTCTTCACTTATCCTTCAGTTTGTATAACTACGCACGCATTGTTGATTCTTCCACTTTCTAATGCTATTCAGTTTCTTTCTCTTTCCCAACCAGTTCCTATTCCGCTGCCTTTCCATTTTCCCTCCCATTCGCTAAACTCCTCCTTTCTTCTTCTACCTATCCCCCTCTCCCATCGCCGAGAGAATAATGCAGACATTTCCCAGTCATTACCATTCCCGTCATAGCTCCGTTGCCGAGCCATTCTTCTTAAATGAATTTTGCAAATAGCTTCTGCATCCGTGTTGGTAATGTCGACTACAGCGCTGCAATTCCCGGACTCGTATTTCTTCATTCTTTTCGTTTACCCTCGATTGGTTTAGTACGAGGGAGGATTCCAAGTCAAACACCAATTTTCCTTTCTAATATGTTTATGCAACTGTATGCGTACCTCTTCATTATTCGTTCCCTTGCCAATGCATAATTGGGAATCGTTCAGGAAATAATTAGAAACGTAATTGGCATATATATATATATATATATATATAATATATATATATATATATATATATATATATATATATATATATATATATATATATATATATATATATATATATATATATATATATATATATATATATATATATATATATATATATATATATATATATATATATATATGCATGCATATACATCGAGCTAAAAATGTCTTTTATACTAATTCGCTCTACCTCGGAATTAATATATTTTCATATATGTTAACCGATGTGTATGTATTGAATCACGGTAATGTGATATGGCTCGTATATATATATATATATATATATATATATATATATATATATATATATTATATATATATATATATATATATATATATATATATATATATATATATATATATATATAATATATATATATATATATATATATATATATTTATATGTGTGTGTGTGGTGTGTGTGTGTGTGTGTGTGTTAAACTTTTAAAACAATCACTCCCTCGTTATGCATCCACTTCTGATACAGTACTAATTATTGATTTTCATACCACTGAATGTTCGCATGAAAAAGGTGAGCATAATTATCATCTTGATGGTAACGCCCCACACAAAAAATTATATTACACTTGTAATATCAAAATTCTAATTTCACAATATGAAGAGATCACAATTCATGTCAAGTAACACAAGCCATTCCGTCAAACATCTCATGATGTTACTTTATATGACCACGCCCCCTCTAAGAGTCGGTCCTTCCTTCCACGCCCCCCTTGCATATGTGAGTAAAATTCCCTCCCAGACTTGAAAATAAAGAGAAAAAGAATGGGTTTCGAGGGATGGGGAGGGAGGTCAATATTTACAAAACATCGTGAGCCCAACGAGCCAAAATAGGGTAGTAGACTATAGGCATGTAACGTTATAAGGCGATACTTTTGCATTTTTTCCATAAACTTCTAAATATTAGTTCCTCACTTTTGTTAAGAGAATAACGAATTTTTTATTCATTTTTTCCTAGGGCTTGCGCCTCCCCTGGAAATTGCCGAAGCCCCCCAGGTTGAGAACCACTGTTTTAGGGCAATCCCTGCCTTCAGTAATGTGATATTGTCTTTTACAGCTTGTATCGCAGAATGGTACGTTTACAATCCTTTTAAAAACAAATTATTTCTTGGTATTTCATTGCTTAGGTTCGTGAACATGATCACTAATTAATTACACCTTGCAACCCCAACAAAATTCACCTCGTGTTTCTGTCGATAAATACCATTTTGAAAAGCGAAGTTTGAGATCATTTGCAGAATTTTTGGTGTAAAAAGGTAAATAGAAGCATTTGTCGAATATGTTATGAATATCAACATCAAAGACATGCGAATTTTCCGAAAAGTGTGTTGGGGATGGAGTGGGTTGGGGGTGGAGGGGGGGATTGGATACTCAATATGATTCCGGAATGGGGTCGATTAATTGCAAAAAGTGTCATGGAACCTGTTTATCGCATTGTATATAACGTAAGGATATCAGGCTTAAATACACAAGGCAAAGGTCCCTGTTCGACCTGTTATTTCCGATTATGAGGACAATTTATTTTGTATCTTGTAACCTTAAGTTAAAAGACTAAGGCCCATTTGACTATATAAGTCAAATACGACAATAATTGTCCTATGAAGAGTTGGCTTCGAATTATAGAAAAATATAGTTAACGGTGCTAAAACAGCCAAATACAAGTTAACCTTAAAGCACCTATTGAAACACAGCTTGAGAGAGTGAAGTTACGTTAATCCCCATGCCTATTTGAAACTAAACTTGAATTAACTAGACAATCTGCACCCTGGAATATCTAGCTAATTCAATTAATAATAAAGCCTGGTTTCTTGGTTCATCACTACTGATTTTTTTTTCATAATATTGCAATTTTTTTCGTATTTTTTCTCCGTTTTAGAGAACTTTGCAACATTTTTAGTTTTTTTTGCGCAGCACGACAGGGAAAAGCGTTGAAAACATGGTGCATAGAAAATGCATATGTGCAGATAAAGTCTCTAGATCTTATTATTTTCTTTCCCTAATAACTCCCAATTACATTTCACACTGCATCCACTACCATTCTATCATCAAGAAACGTCACTGACGTAAACAAAACAAATTATGCGAAGTAATATGAAAAAAGCTTGCCATCTATTCTCGACAATGTCTCTAAGGAGTTTTCCTTGCTACATTTACGACTTGCAAAGCGTAATGGTGAATTAGAAAAGCATTTCCAGGCGTTGCTATTTGAATCGTGGATTTCTTGGGAGAGGGAACTCTTAGAAAATGGCTTTTGATATTAAAGATATTTGGATTTTCATTCACACTACAGAAATAGATTTTCAGCTGCCAAGATATCATTTCTCAGGTTATGACGTCTCAGAGCAGATTGATTTGAAAAAAAAAAACGACGTATGGAGTCGTCTCCTAATATTTGAACTCTATATATATGTATGTAGTATATATATATATCATACATACATATATATATATATATATATATAATATGTAATATATATAGATATATATATATATATATATATATATAGATATTATATACTATATATATATATATATACATATATATATATATATATATATATACATATATATATATATATATATATAGGTATATATCTACATATATATATATATATATATAATAATATATATATATTATATTATATATATATATATTATATCATATATATTAATATATATATCTATATTTATATATATATATTTATTATATAATTAATATATATATTATTTAAGGTAGTTACATAAATTTTGGTAAAAGTAATAAAAATTCGCCCCCTTTATTCGTAGAGATACCATAGGTATATTTATATACATACATAATATATATATCTATATATACAGATATATTTTATATATATCTATATATATATTATATATATATAGATATATATTATATATAACATATATTTTTTTAATTTAATATCTATACATATATAAGTACATATATATATATATTAATTAATATAAATTATGATATAGATATCTATATATATATGTATATATATATATATATATATATATATATATATATATATATATATAGTAGAATATTATATATATAATTAACGTATATATATATATATATATAGTATTATATATATATTATATATTATATATAGGATATATGTATCTAAATAAATAAAATATATATATATAATTATTATATATAAAATACGTTATATATATATATAAATCTATATATGTATATATATATATATCTATAATTATTATAATATTATATATATATATATATCTATATGTATATATGTATATAGGATATATATATAATATCTATATAATATACTCTCTATATATATATATATATAATATATATATATTATATATATATATATATATATATCGATATATGTATATGTCTGTATGTATGTATACTCATATATATATATATCGCATATCTCTACTATACTATATATATATATATATCTATTATATGTTATATGTATTATTTCTATGTATATATATATCTAATATATATATATTATATATATATATACTATATATATGATTAATGTATATAAATATACCTATATGTATATCTCTACGAATAAAGGGGGCGAATTTATGTACTTTACCTTATTGCTTATTTGCCTTGTGTGGAGGGGTCCCCGTACTTCGTAAACTCGAGGGGGAAATTAGAATAATTACGGGATGGAAACATAAAGCAGACTAAGGGAACAAATTAACTACTTTATTTACAAACTACACGTAAATGCAACTCAAGAATTTACTGTAACAACGTTATGGGTTTAAATATACACTAATTCAGTAGGCCTTTCCTGAAGGGACAGAATGCAGGACTCATGCGACGGAATAGAGAAGTGTCAATACAGCATCACACACACACACACACACACACAAACCTCGTGTTAATTAATTCTAGCTCCCAACAAGAAGCGAAGCTTCAGACTCCGAGGATGTGGTATAGCTAGATTGTCGTCCTTAAACGGCTCCGAAAGTGATCCTTTTGTCACGTGTGGGGCTTTAGCTTGACCCTTTTGTATCCAGAGGTGCTGAGGGAATCAGAGAGGTAAGACGCCCGCCTTGCTTGAAGGTGAACGCGCTGAAAGGTTTGACATCCATTCATCCACTATAGATGACTCCGCTCTCTCTTGGGCAGGCGATAGTTGCCAGCTAGCTTTTTTGTAAAATAATTCAGCCTCCGCAGTAAAAATGGAAAGGTTGGAGCAGAATTTGAGGTCGGGAATGACCTTTCTAAGATCCTTCAGGTCACGGTTAACAAAAGCACTTAGAATTAAATGTTTGTTTCATTCCCAAAGCTGGAAGACCAATCAATTAAAGTAGTGAACCTGAATGTACACACACACACACACGCACACACACACACACACACACACACACACATATATATATATATATATATATATATATATATATATATATATATATATATATATATATATATATATATGGGCGAACTTTCATTTCACATGCCTAAAGCTACAATTGTACTCTAACATCCAATTCGCTCTTCCTCGGAATTGATATATTTCCCTATACGTTAACTGAAGGGGAATTTTTTAGTTGAAAATAATTTCGTCCTCTCGTGGATTCGAACCAACGAACAGAGGAGAAATCTGGACTTCAGTAACACCTTCCTATCGAACTTGTTGACCGAGTCGGCAAGAAGACATTACCAAAGTCCTGATTTCGCCTCTGTGCGCTGAAATCACGGGGAAGAAATTATTATCAACTAAAACAAATTCTCCTTCAATTAACATATGAAAATATATTAAATACGAGGTAGAAGGAATTGGATATTAAAGGACATGTGTAGCTTAATGCATGGTCATGTACATAATAGCAATGATCTTAAAATTTTATTAGTCTATTTCATGTTTCAATTCATTATTAGCTTTTTTGTATGAAATTTTATGATTTAATCATCTGATTGATAATGAAAATTTTGTCATATTTATAAAGAAACATATTGCATCCATTGGTATTTGGATTTCCAGCGGAAAAAGCTTCCCAAAAGACTAACATTGTCATAATAATATCGTCTAGATAAAAATACGTTAATTTATTTGATTTATTCAGCAAAAGAGAATAATTTATTACGAGTGTTTATGAACGCTAGATATAAATTCAGCACTGAAATACCCCCATTCGTTAATATATTAAATTATGCAGGAACAAAATACACTAAATAATTTATTTTCCTTTTTTTTGCCGTCAGCAGGGATTCTTTATCTTTTACGACTACAGCTGTTAGCCTTTCTCTTAATTTCAGTTTGCCACTACGTTTTTAAGCCGTTTTTCTCAGTACATTATTCTAATAATAATGAAAATAATAATAGTAATAATAGTAATAATCAATATTATTAGTATTTTTTTTTTGGTCTATCACAGTCATCCTATACGCCTGGGTGGTTTTTACAGTGTGGGGTTCCGGGTTGCATCGTGCCTCATTAGAGTCCATCACTCTTCTTACTATATGCGCTTTTTCTAGTAGCACAGTCTTCTGCATGAGTCTTGGAGCTACTTCAGCATCTAGTTTTTCCTGGTTTCTTTTCAAGGACCTTGGAATCGTGCTTATTGTTCCTATGATTATGGGAACAATTTATACTGCATATCCCATATCATTCTTATTCTTATTTTCAGGTCTTGATTTTTTTCTCTTTCTTTCTCATCTAGTCTGGTGTTCCATGATATTGCGACATCAATGAGTGATACTTTCTTCTTGGCAAGTATCACCCTATCTGTTCTGATACTATAGTTCCAGAGGATCTTTTCATGATTGTTTTCTATCACTCAGCCAGGTCGGTGTACACTCGACAAGAAAACTGAAGATACAGTTTTCATTAGCTTTCGTTCATCCAGTTTCCCATTTGTTTTTACTGAAAAGACATAATATCGCTAAATTTACTCTAGAATATGAAAATATACTGCAAATTATATCATATAAGTTAAAACTGCAAAGCAAACCCGTTCAGATACTTAAAAACACGATATATGTCCGAAGTAATTTGATTTTCTCAGATGGATTCGTTCATAGAGATCTGGTAGATAGAATGTGAATTTCTGATTTTAGTACTATGTATGACGACGACAGTATTTACTCGTTTTGCTTCATGAACGGGGATATATTGCATCATCGTAAGTGGTGAATGCAATTATTTTAGTTTCTACAAACTTATGTTTGTATTCCAAAGCGATTAAAGTTAGCTGACATCAATGGCACTCAATGTTGCGACGGCTAAAGTAGGTTGAACAAATCTAGTTGCATCCGCAAGAGCGTTTTCTATGATGTGCGGAGGAGCCCTAGAACTTCGAGCGGGAAAGCGCAAGTCACTGGATACTGGCTAACGTAACGGATTTCATACTTTGATTACTTTGACGTTGACATGGATCGAATGCTAGTTGCTGTTTACAAAGCTACTGTCTTTAAACATAAATCTTAATCAAGGTTAAAGTAGCATGTCAGCTCAAAGATTTTCTGGCTATATGCTCCCATTACAGAGCAGTTCGTAGTAGCCCACAGCCCTACACGACAGCATTTCTTTGCCGCGAGGCTGAAAGATCTCCCACGATATAAAACTCTAATTGCCTGTGCAATACATATTGAGTTATTTGTGGTAATAAATATTTTTACTTAACATCTTTTTTCGTGAGTGATTTGTGGATGAAACCCGATTTCCAAAAGTAAAGACTATATAAAGAGAGCAAGGAAGACCGCACTTTGTGTCTAAAATTTTCCACGTCTTTTTATAATCTTTGAATGCTTCGGCAACTGTTGAATGTAATCAAGATTAGGGTATCAATTTCTTAGAGAATTAACTTGAATATTATGATCCTTCAAATTTTATCTAGCATAGTGCAGCACGATCTTGGCAGTCATATCATATCGCGCCAGCTTAGGCCTATCGATAGAGATACTTAATTCATTATATTTTCGTCGGCCTTTCCCCCGTCACAAGTCCGTCACCAGTACTCTAATTCTCTCTCTCTCTCTCTCTCTCTCTCTCTCTCTCTCTCTCTCTCTCTCTCTCTCTCTCCATATCCACTTTTAAAACACATTTGAAAAAATATTATCACTCAATCTCTCAAAGTAAATATAATGAATCAAGTATCTCTATAGATAGGCCTATGCTTCCGCTCTCTCTCTCTCTCTCTCTCTCTCTCTCTCTCTCTCTCTCTCTCTCTCTCTCTTCTGTCTCTCTCCAAAGTCTCTCTCTCTCTCTCTCTCTCTCATCTCTCTCTCCTCTTCTCTCTCTCTCTCTCTCCACTTTTGAAACATTTGAAAAAATATTATCACTTAATCTCTCAAAGTAAATATACTGAATTAAGTATCTCTATCGATAGGCCTATGCTTGCGTGCTCTCTCTCTCTCGTCATAATATTTCATTCTTTAATGTATTGTTCATCACGATTTCCACAAGTACTGCCCAAATTTTAAAACCCTTTCTCTCATTGTTTAAGATCAGTCTTTAATTACGTATGAATTTTACGTCAGTTTAGTGTCAAACATTACTTATGAATAAGGTTTCACAGTAGGTTTTAAAAAAGGATGATCGATATTCTACCCTGAACTGACGTTACCAAACCAACATTAACGAATACTATAGAGCCTGTTTCTACATTCAAATATAAATGATTATAGGACCTCAACAGAATCTTTATGGTGTAAAGTTGATGGAAATTTAGAAAGCAACAAACGCTGTGATTTTGAAGCTCCGCCCCTTTTCAAGAGTTGCCAGGTGTGGCATTATTGAACAATATATGTCCGAAGTTTTAAAAAAACTGCATCTTAACTTTTCTTGCCGAGTGTACGTACCACTTATTACGGCACGCTAGCAGGTGTGTCTTTCACAAGTTCCAGTGGAGGGCTTTTGCCACTGAATCATGCCTCTTTTTGTACTGGTTCTTCACAAGTGCCTGACATTCGCTTGCTATGTTTTTTATGGTCTCGTTTTCCATATTGCACTTCCTGCATATGGATGAGATGTCATTTCCATCTATCGTTCTTTGAACATATCGGGTTTTTAGGGCCTGGTCTTGTGCCGCTCTTAGCAGTGTTTCTGTTTACTTCCTGAGATTTCCCCTATGTAGCCATTGCCATGTATCATCGCTGGCCATTTCTTTAGTCTGTCCGTGCATTGTGCCTTTCCACCGTTCTGTTTGTCATTCTCCTGTCTGCATATTTCTGGAACTTCGTCTACTTTTATCAGTTCTTTTACCCACGCACTCCTTAGCCACTCGTCTTCACTAGTTTTCAGATATTGCACCAGTGTTCTGCTCTCGATGTTGACGCAGTCCCTTGTGCTTAGTAGTCCTCTCCCTCCTTTCTTTCGCGCTATGTATAGTCGATCTGTATTTGCTCTTAGGTGTAGTGTTTTGTGTATTGTCATGTTTTTCATAGTCTTCTAGTCTATGCTCCGGAGTTCAGCATTCGTCCGGTCCACTACTCCTATGCTGCACCGATTACTGGTACTGCCCATGTGTTTGTGGCTTTCATCCAACTTCGGTTTTGACTTGAATATTGCCTAAGGTTTCTGTATATATTCTTCCCTGTTCGTGTCCTTCATCTCTTTGTGTTTTATATAGTATCCTTCTATTATTCCCAGGTATTACCTGGAAATACTATTATTATTACTATTGAACAGCAAAGCTGGAAGAGACAGAAATAAATGGATGAAATAAAAAGACAACACGACTTCTGCCGAAAGACTACAATGAACCATGAGTACCATCCATAATTTGTAACACAAGAAACAATGTAGGTGACACCTCTCTCTCTCTCTCTCTCTCTCTCTCTCTCTCTCTCTCTCTCTCATTTGTATATTTTCGGTTTTGTGTATACTTGTTGCGTAAAAATATTTTATACAAAAAATTTTTTCATGTGCCTTAGCAGCATTTCTCCACTTGTAAAATTCATATTGAAATCTCGCTTCCACTTTTACTTAGAATACCCTTTTGCCAAATTCAACCTCTATATTAATAGATGGACTTTATTTCACTAATATATTTTACATTTTTGTATTCCCTCTGCGAGCTATCCACATTTTTCCAATATTTTTTTACTGACCAGCAAGTTCAATTTTTTTATTATTTATTTTAAGTATTTCTTATGAGCATTATTGGAAGCCAAAAGTTACTGCATTTGCTCAGATATGCTTTTCTTACATTTGTATTTTGAAATCAAATAGCAGCTATGTAAAGCATAACTTTACGAGCATAGAAAATCCACAAACCTGTTGATCTGTTAGGGATGAGGTAATATAAAGACATCATAAAGATAGCAAATTGAATTCTAGGAAGAAACACTCAGAATACAAATCGGTTTCACGTGCGCACGTTCCAACAATAAAGAACTTCCAGGCCGTCGGCTTCAGGTCTGAAGACAGGGAGTATTACAGCGAGCAAAAACAGGCATTCAGATATGCATTCTGTCTGTCCGTCTGTCTGTCTGTCTTGCTCTTTCATCCTCTCTATTCCTTGTTAAACCTCTACGATACCTGCTCGCAACAATTTTCTCCATTGCTTGGGAACTATTTACATTGTTACAATAACTTTGAATGTCAGTCGTGATGTTAGCAACCTCTCTCTCTCTCTCTCTCTCTCTCTCTCTCTCTCTCTCTCTCTCTCTCTCTCTCTCTAGCAAAAGCCACACGACACTTACTTGCACCAATCTTCCCTCTTGTTTGAAAATTGTTTCCAATATTCCATCACCACGGAAAGTCATTGGCGGTTATTGCCTTCTTTGAGTTCGTCTGTCTGTGAGCTGCATGAAGCAATTCCATCCTTGCTCGCAACAATTTTTTCTCTAGTTCGGAGACTGTTTCCAATATTCTATCATCTTTGAAAGTCATTGGGGGTTTTTACTCTCTCTCTCTCTCTCTCTCTCTCTCTCTCTCTCTCTCTCTCTCTCTCTCTCTCTCAAGCACACAGACACGCTCACACAGTCATTTCTTTAAGTTGTCAGATACATAGGTGAGTTTTAAACACTTCCTCATTCTCAAGACCTTACATACTCCTATATTTTACTATACATGCAAGACGGTAACCTACACCTGCCTGTTCTCTTTATTTCCTTATCGCTGCCATTGCATTTGCATATCTTCTGTCTTCTGTAAATGTAACTGTGAAAGAGCAGTAAAAGAAGACAACTTTGCGTTAGTAAGTTTCTTTCTCTTTTTATTTTGAGTGTCTCTTTAGGAGATCTTGTGCTGCTTGGTTTTCTTGACGAACTTAACGAAGTGGAATTAAGTTGAATTTTCTTTTCCATCGTCTTGCATACTTATCTTAGTTTTTTTTACCTAGACACATACACAAAAAACACACACACACACACACACACTATATATATATATATATATATATATATATATATATATATATAATATATATATATATATATATATATATATATATATATATATATATATATATATATATATTATAAATGTATATATATGGAAAACAAACTATTTTGACTGCACCATTAAGCTAGGTTTAGCTGGTAGTCTTTTGTAAGAGAAGTTTACCAATACTACGCATGGGTACGAAAGTTAATTTTTTTTTTCTAAACCTGAGTGGAGGCAGATTTTTTTACGCCTGTTAATTGGATTCAGCTTCTTTAGTCCTTTTACCTGAATGTGAGCAGGATTTTATTGTAAAACTGAATGTCGGTAAAAGGGAGACGATGAATGCAAGAGATCAGTTACAAGTGCAGTCAAGCATGGAAAAGGAATGGAACGTTATATCTGTAAAATCCAATTTATTGCATTTTGTCATGAATCAGACTCAATAATGAAGCGATGCATAAACAATAATAAGAATGTGCAAACGTGTTCCAAGACCGTTTGAATGACTTATTGTTGATACCTTATAGTCTCCTAGGAAAAGGTGTATTTCATTCCATATTAAAAGAATTTAAAGCCGAGTGCCAGTCTTGACAAGGAGCGAGCCTTCAGGGGACAGGGGTGTTCAGAGAGCGGTCTCTACTGGATAAAGATACTCAGGTCACGTGAGATTAGTCTACGTTAGGTAAGGTCAAGCTGTGTTGGGCAACTTACCATCTTTATTAATTGTAAAAATTTTAAATAGACGTGCTCAGTCATTTTGTAACAAATTAATCTTACTTCAGACGACTCTATTTTCAATGTTGCACTGAGTACATTAATGATTAGTAAGGGAGTTACTATAAGACCTTTTCCCGAAACAATATGAAAAAAAAAGAAATATGCCGTGTGTTGTGAGTCACAAGAATCAGATACAATGCTTATAAAAGCAGATGATCATTTTGATACCGTAGAATTGATTAAAATCATGTGTAAAAAAATGATAGAATGAATAATTTTTTCTACCAATATGAATTAGTTTTCATAACAGGATATGAATAAAGATGCTCTTCCATTATAGATACAGTAGAAAAGCACATGGCTAACATAATGGCAAAGAACAGAGAACTATCTTTCATTCAGTTTTGATGACCAAAAGTTCTCATTTCATTTCTTTGGCCAATTCTTCTAAAATATTAGGTTAGAATACATTTATTTAAAGCCAAATTAATCAATTCTACTTCCTGGAATTTACCTGTGCACTTCTATCATATTGCGATATATATGTTTTTTTTTAAGATTTAAAGGTTTTAAATCCAAATTTGGGAGAGAAGGGCAGATACTGTAGTTAGTTGAAATGTAAAGTAACCAGGCCCATTGTAGACACTAGCTACTGTATTATCATAATTTCTGATAGCTTTCGAGAAGTGTTTATTTATGAAATAACAACGATGTTAAAGCTTGAATGGAAGAACATGATGGAGTTCCATCACAGCTTCTTGGAAGTTTCTAGTAGTGTCTAATTTAAGACAGCTTCAAGGTTAAGAATAAATAATTGAAGACAAGAATCAATCCTTTCGGTTGCGCCTAAAATTGCATAAAGATAATTCCTGAGTATTTTCGATGTCTGAGATCTTTTATTTGTTCAGGGGTGGACACAAGTTGGGGAAACGAAGGCAGGAAATCCTCTCAATTCATTTCCCAAATCCTTTAGGGTTTATGTGGATTGTGTTTGCATGTTTGAATGAGCGTTTATGTGTTCACGAACATGTATTCTCTTTAAGAAATCCGTGAATATTATGTATATAGTGTATGTATTGTATGCTTACATGTAGATCTTTATTTCGTTTGATACATATAAGCACATGCATTTATAATATATATATATATATATATATATATATATATATATATATATATATATATATATATATATATATATATATATATATATATATATATATATATATATATATATATATATATACTATATATATATATATATGTATATGTATATTTATATTACATGTGCGCTTATACACACACACATACACACACACACACACACACACACACACACACACACACATATATATATATATATATATATATATATATATATATATATATATATATATATATATATATATATATATATATATATATGCGCGTGTATATATGCAATTGTCTACATCGAAAATTAACATTTTCCCAAGGCAGGTAGCGCTACGGACGTGGTATCTGCTAAAGGAGAAGTTTTGTGAATTCCAATGAAATGTAATGAAGCAAAGTAAGTCCTAAAATTCACATGACCAAATTTTGGTCTCATTCCTGGGATTTTTCTCGCCGAATACGGAAGCAAGTTATTCTTAAAGGAAAGTCATTTATTGTGCTTGTTTTAATGCAAAAAAAAAAAAATGATGTGTGTATTTGGTTTAAAACAAGAACAGACGATGTTTACTCGATGGCTTAATTAGAGCGCTTTTCAGCGAATGAGTTGCATCACAATAAACAGGCAAAAGGATATGCCAATTACGAAGATGATGACTACTTAGTTACAGTGCTGGCTATGTACTGGTTTAATGTGGAGTAACTTCTTCTTCTTCTTCTTTACTTTCAGCTTTTCTTATTTGTAAATGGGGTCGCTGTTTCTAGTCAGCCTTCTTCTGTCCTATATATACATCTTGTTCTCTTAGACTCTTTTCCTTCATGTCACTCAATCATTTTTTTAACGTTGCGTTACTGATGAAATCAAACAAGTAGAAAAGAATAATACAGTTACAAACTGTAAAATCAACACTGGCAATACATTTTATTATCGGTAAATTATAATACCTAAATGCAAATGTCTCCACTTAATATCTTCTAAAGCTCCGACCTATCGAAAACTTCCTCATTTTGGCAAAGACATCCAGAAGCATCCCCCCCCCTCCCCCGAAACTAACCCCTCCCCATGGCCCTTGCCCGCAAAAAAAAAAAAAACAAAAAAAAAAAGAAAAAAAAAAAAAACTTAATGGAAAACGTCCAGTGATTACAAGACGTTTATTGCAAATTACTTCCCTTTCAGATATTACCCATTCGGAGCTCCTTTGTGATTCCATTTAAGCGAAATGTCTGCGGTTCTGTGTTTGCGCCTTTGGCAACGAGTGCGTCGTTTCGTATTTTCATCTCCAAATATCTCGACCATCACAGGGAAATAAAGAATAAAAGACATAGTTTTTTGGGCTGAACTTTCGTCTAGTACATACTTGCACACAGACGTACATGCATACATGCTACATTCAAACACACACATGTATATATATATATATATATATATATATATATATATATATATATATATATATATATATATATATACATATATATTTATACATACATGAGTCATATCACATTACCGTGATACATATACAAACATATCGAACTACAAATGTCCTTCAGTATCTAATTCGCTCTACCTCGGAATTAATATATTTTCACATATGTTAACCGAAGGGGAATTTTTTAGTCGATAAAATAAAAAAATTTCCCTTCGTTTAACATTTATGAAAATATATTAATTCCGAGGTAAAGCGAATTAGATATTAAAGGACGTTTGTAGCTCGATGTATATCTATATATACATGTATAACTGAAGCACGAAAATATGGCATATGATGAATATATAAATAACGACAAATGCCACGAAGGAAAGAGAAATAATGGAGTGGCACTAAGCCTTTCGACTTACTATCCTTTACGTAGTAGACTGACGAAATATAGTCTGCTAATTAAAGGACGATAAATCGAAAGGCCTAGCACCAATTTGTTGTTTGTCTTTCCTTCGTAGTATTTGTCTTTATTTACACACACACACACACACACACACATGCACACACATATGTATGTATGAGTGAGTGCGTGTGAGACATGATTTGATTACGGTCAGAAAGGGTGATGAAGGAGTTCTCGAAAGCTAATGTGGGTTGGAAATCCTTTTAAAGCAAAATAGAGGTGGATGGCACATTTGTAGTTGTTCGGTAAAATGCCGATGAACCTCTGTTTATGAGTGCGTACGCTATAAAAGTGGCAAGTCATTTTAAATATTTTTGCATTGGGTGTCAAAATTTACTTCTGTAATTACAAGATGAATGAATCCGTGGATTATCACCAAAGTCTGATGGCAGAAATAGATGAACTAACGTCAGTCCTGTAGTTTCCTCAAGTGGACGCTTTCTTGATAACTGTACAATGTAAACCAGAAATGGTTGGATGTGTCTCCCTTAAGTTACGATTATTGCCAAACATAGGTCTCAGTCAAATACTCATATTGACCTCTCCAGTGGCTAAGATTTAATCTAGATTACACAAAACTGTTCTCTCGTTGTTTTTGTATTTTTCTGAAGATAAGACATTTTATTTTTATAGCTTCGCACTATCCTACGATGAGTGGGTTTATCGTCACAGCAGACGATCATAAGCAATCCAAAATGAACCTTTCATGAAAAGGTGTTTGTGTTTGTTTATTTCTAAAGTTCTCTTTTTTTCGTCGTCAGTGTACCTCACACGCGGTGCACTGTAGGCATTACTTGAGGTTCTTTGCCACGCCTGTTCGGTCCGTCTTCAACCCCTTCCATTCCTTTTACTGTAATTACTTTCATAGTCTTTATATTATCTGACTTTTCATCCTCTGCTAGCAAATATTTTATAGTGTAACTACGAGGTTTTCCTCCTGTTAAACCTTTGTAACCTTTAACTCTCAATTTTCCTTTCAGGGCTGACTGGCCTCATAGGTCTTAGCGCTTGGCCTTCGACCTAAATTGTATGTTCTATTCTATTACCTATTATTATCTAGTGAAATAATTTGATGTTGCAAACAAATATCTATAACCTTAAATCCCCAATGATGGCCGGAGAGAAGCACTGTCCTTTTTTTTACAAACAAACTGAGACACTTTGTCACCTTATTATCATAGATAATAAAGTTTAATGTCTGATTATGACAGCCCTTATTTCCCTTATAAGATATCCCTGACGGCATCTTCTTTCTTCAGTTCCGATCGTGATATAGATGAGTTGGTCCAGGACACGGTCTAGATACACGGTCTAGATAGTGGTCCAGGATGTACCTGAATGGAAGCCGCTTGGTAGGAGAGAGGACGTGGTAGACCAAGAGAAATTTGGCTGATGACAATGCGGAGGGAGGTTGGATCTCAGAATTGGGTTGAGCTTAGCGAGATGGCACAGGAAAGAGCCTGATAGCGCGAACTCGTTGAGGTCCTATGCATCCCGTGGGTGACAGAGGATAAGTAAGTAAGTATAAAAGGTTCTTCATCCCCGACCGCGTATTCAGTATGCACTTTTACTTATGAATGTTGTTTCCGTTTATCATGTTGATTTAGATTGCGTTGTGATTAATCAATATACATTGCTATAGCTTAGATTACACATTTAAGTCAAGAGAAAGTATATTCTAGTTTAACCAGACCACTGAGCTGATAAACAGCTCTCCTTGGGCTGACCAGAAGGATTAGATAGTTTCACGTGGCTAAGAACCAGTTGGCTACCTAGCAACGGGACCTTCAGCTTATGGTGGGATTCCAACCTCATTATACTGAGAAATTAATTTCTAATCACCAGAAACAAATTCCTCTGATTGAACGTTGGCAGAGCGGGGAATCGAACTCGGGACTACCGAACCGGTAGGCGAGAACGTGAAGCACTCATCCAACGAGGAACTACTTAAATCAAGAAAGGAAGTAAACGGCCGTAACAGGTAAGAATTGACGAAATAACGAATGATTTTATTTCAGTACCGAAAATAATAATAAAATTAGAGTACTCCAGTGAACGAGGAAATATCGCTATAAAGCAAGAAGGCAAAAGCTAGGTAGAAATAAGCTAGCACTAATGTAAGTCTGTCTTATTTACTGAAAACCGGGAAGCAAAACATTTGAAGAAACAGCTGGACTTGCTTCTGAAAATTTACTCTGCAAAATGAGGTAGAAACAATGGGGAAGTGTTGAGGAAGTGAAGTGTATAATGCTTCCGGAAGAAAGCTCTGGGAAGTTGCGTACAAAAAAATAAAAGTAGGAAAAGTTTAAACACAATTGTTTAAACTGCGAAAAAAAAATGGTTTTTGTGTGTTTCGTTATTAGTTAACGGGTTTTATTGGTTGGTATTAAGATTACTTCTAAAAATGTTTGTAGATTCTATGATCATCTTGTATTTATCCGTTACATTGCTTTTTATGGGTCCCTGATATTTTGATTGATTTCAATATATTTGTCCTAATTCCAACGAACTTCAATACTCCCATTTTCATTAGAGGTTCAGCCAGATATAACTCAAATTTACGAAATCACTATCCCCACAACGACCCCTTCCCCTCCCCCATCCCCTCCTCTCTCTTTCTCCCTCTCCCTACACCACAAATACGAGAATAAAAACTGAAACTGATACTAACTACTCCATTGCATTTCTGATGTAAATATTTCTGGCGTTGATACTTGGAATTAGGATTCGGTGAAATAACTTTCGCGCCATTGTTGTTGCTTGATGTGTTATGGCAGGAGACTAACTGACGATGAGGCTGCTTGTGTTCTTTGTTGACTGTCAGATCATTCCTTAAATTATCTAGCATTCACAACTTTTAGTGGCTAAAGATTTCATTTAAAACTTCATTACTTCCAAATATCCTAGGATTTATTCTTTCACAGACATTCATTCACGATACACAAGCTCAGTACTTAACTCAACATAATCCTTTATTAAGACAAGGCAGCTATCTTCTGCTTTTGAAAAATATAATTCGTTTTAATTATGACAACTGTTTCTTGACGCATAGATACAGATCCTTTTGCTTACTACAGGATGCGGAACTTTTGTAAGGCAGGCAGTTCTTCCGTATATCCATTCATTTTATTAGCAATCATATTTTACTGTTCTGGTAAATTATTTATCAGGCTAGTATTTTATCATATCTTCAATATATCTTTACAAATTCTTGAGTAATTATCGCACACTAGGTCCCGTTTCCATTTATTGCAAGGCTCGTGATTCGCTGTTGTGCATCGCAGTCAGATTTGGCCGTTTTTTTATGCCGCCGGAAACGAAAGGAAATTTCTCATAATTGTTTTTCCATAAGCTGTCCTCAACTTAATGGAACTGTCAAGGAAAGTAATTTCTTTTCAATTTAGTCATTTAACATTTATCCTGCAACCTTTTTCCCCCAACCCCTCCCCCTTACTACTAAGGTAAGGATACTCTGAGTGTCCTTTTGTCCCACCTGCATTGCTTTCGGAATTTTACTTCTCATCCGTTCACTTTCGTCTCCTCTCACACCAGCTGTCTCTATTGCCTAATTTTAACATGTACATTTTTTTTATTTTATATAATAAAAGCCTTCGTAGAAGTCATATAAGACTTGAGCAATATAACTGTTGTCTCTTTGAAATGTCTATTATCTAATAAAATAATAATAATAATAATAATAATAATAATAATAATAATAATAATAATAATAATAATAATAATAATAATAATAATAATAATAATAATAATAA
This sequence comes from Macrobrachium nipponense, assembly GCF_015104395.2. Classification (NCBI taxonomy): domain Eukaryota; kingdom Metazoa; phylum Arthropoda; class Malacostraca; order Decapoda; family Palaemonidae; genus Macrobrachium; species Macrobrachium nipponense. The sequence continues at coordinate 94,577,838 of NC_087206.1, forward strand.
TAATTCCGTTTTCTTCAATATAAACATTACTCTTTTTAAGTACGCAAAGTATTTGACGGAGAAAACATATTTAGAGTATTGGTTAAATAAGATATTTGCCCAACGAAAATGACTGATTACACTCACCTAAAACAGAATAGATATTCCTTCTACGGATAAATGCATTAACAAGTTCGCGTACGTTTCCTCTCGATAGCATAAATAAACGGTTCCTTTGTTATGCCAAGAATTAAAGTGTAAACACGTAGAGCTTGCTCTGCCTTTGTAGCTTAGTCAGCACACAAATTCATTTTCTATTTCTTGTACTTGTAAGAGCACTGTTGCACTATTCGTTGGCTGGACGGTAGCATTTATTTAAATGGTTGTAACTCAGGTCAGGCGATGATCAATTGTTACTGAGGCGGCAGTCAAGAGTACCGTAGAAATATTTCTCATCTGGGAAATATTCTGCGGCATTTGCACACCATCTCAGAGGAGGAGGAGCTCTAACTAGACGCTGTGGCTCACTGGCGAATGAAATTCTATATTTTAGACCGGTTACAAACAATTTGCTCTCTGACGCTAGAAATGAATAAAGGGTCGTCGCTCAAGAACGCATGGCAGAGTTATGGAGAGTGCAAGAAAGCGATGGAAAAGTTAACATATATTTTATTTTAACCAGACCACTGAACTGGTAAACAGCCCTCCTGGGCTGGCCCGAAGGATTAGATATTTTCACGTTACTAGGAACCAATTGGTTATCTAGCAACGGGACCTACAGCTTGTTGTGGGATCCAAACCAAATTATATCGATAAATTAATTTCTATCACCAGAAATAAACTCCACTAATTCCACGATGGCAGAGAGAAGATTAGAACCCGCGACTACCGAATCGGTAGGCAGGCATGTAACCCACTCGTGCAACGAGGAACTAGAAAGAGATGGAAAGAAGGGGTATGATTACTATAGTGTCCTGGAGTATTACTTGTGAAGAAAACGTTGAGTGGTTGGAACAGACTGAAGACACAAATTATGAAAGGGAATAAGAAGCTGTTCCGGAACTGTGGCATTTGGGGGGAAAGAAGTTGGTGGATGTGTGTGCGTGTGTGTGTGTGTCGTGTGTTGTGTGTGTGTTGGGGGGTGGGTGGGTATTGTCGTGGGAAGGAGTAGGGGGCGGGGGTGGGGACCGGTGACCGAGATGGACAGAGTGAGAAGGGGAAAGAATGAAAAATGACAGGGAGCAGACCGCGAAATTTCGATCTCTCGAGATTTCTTGAAGAGGAAACGTTTGAGATTCAGAGGTCAGCTTTGACTAATTAATTGCCTCTAAGGGAGTTAAATGAGGACTGAAATGCCGCACTTCTGCTGGGTCTGGTTTTATGGTAGGTTGCTTCTCTTCCCCGGAAGGAAATGGGGTGGCAACGTAGCTCTTAGAATCCGAAGGCTAAACGATATTAAGAGTGAAAGGTCGCTAACTCTTCAACGTAAAAAAGCCAAGAAGAATAATGGTTTAACAAAGACAACATTTTATCATTGATTTGTCGGATAAAATACTCCTCGATTTTATTTATTTTTTCTTTATTAAAGAAATTTAACATCTACCCTTCAAAATTCATAACAAGTGTGTTGAAATATTCCAAAGTACTTATTCACTCGTTGGTGATTAAAACCCCTCTACTCATCTTCTGCTTGGCTGCGATAGCTATCTTTAATATTACATTTTAACCGTAGTTGTCAGAGCGGAGAGTCTTTCGCTAAGCCAAAAGTGGGGAATGTTTCTGCACGTGACGTTGCTGATGAAAGCGCTACATATAATATATATATATATATATATATATATATATGTATATAAAGTATATATATATATATAGTATATGTATATATATATATATATAGATATATATATAGATATATATATATATATATATATATATATAGATATATATATATATATTATATATTATATAGATATAATATAGATATATATATATCTATATATATATATATAGATATAGATATACAAAATATATATATATTATATATATAGATATACATATATATTGATAGCTATATATATATATACTATATATATATATATATATATACATAGATATATAGATATATATATAGATATATATATATATATAATAAATCTATATATATATATATATATATATAAATATATATTATATATATATATATTATATATATATATATAAATATATATATATATATCTATTATATATATTATATATATATAATATATATTTATTTTTATATATTATACTATATATATATATATATATATATATATATATATATATATATTATATATATATATATATATGTGTGTGTGTGTGTGTGTGTGTGTGTCTGTGTGTGTTTTTGTGTAAGGGGCGTATGTAAGTATATGCATTTGTATGTTTTTATATTTACCTGTCTGTGCGAGTTTTGAATATTCGAATCAAAATGCATAAATTGCCGCCATGTCATCATTTCCTTTTAATTTCAGTGTCTTTCGCCGCCTCTCCTTCGTGTTCCTGCTATATTTTCTTCCCTTATTTATTGCCACCGAAGGAGATAGCAATTGAATTTTTGTCTCATAAATTAGCCCTAATGTTTACACAATAGTAATA
>NC_087206.1:94590453-94592953 GCF_015104395.2 Macrobrachium nipponense
AGAAGGCCAGGTTGATGGGAAACTGCCTGCGCCGTAACTGGAACGGAAACTGGTTGTCCGAAGGCCTCAGAGGAATTCGAGGGATAAACAGAACTTTGCCGGTGTGAGGGCCCGTTGCTATCACTGCTTTGATGACGTGGGAGTTTAGGTCCATAACGGTGTACCTCGTTCCGTTGCAATGTCCATTGGCAGGATGGAAATTCCGAAGCAACATTACCGGGCAGTACTTCTTCAACGTTATTTTGTGCACTGGCAGTCCCGATGGATTTAAGTTATTCAAACAATCTTGCGGATATTGATGATAATTTTCATCTTCTATTGTGTCCGAGCTGAGATATTCGCGACTTTCTCCGGGGAAGTTGTACAGAAATTATGTATGAAAAATCGTAAAGTAACTATGTGTACGGGAATAACCAGCCTCGTTTCACGGCCAGAAGCAGCTCCGTTTCAGAGAATCCCTTCTCACCCCCACCCCCTACAAAGGAGTGGGGTAGGTTGGATGAAACCCTATTACAAACCATTTTAGCGGTCCCCACCATAACCCTGCCAAGTTTCATGCCCATCTGACCAGCCTTTTGGCCGTGATTGAATGGCAGACAGACAGACATTACCCCCATTATAGTATGATTATTATTATCATTTTATTTCATCTATCGATTTTTTTTGTCTATCACAGTCCTCCAATTCGACTGGGTGGTATTTATAGTGTGGGGTTCCGGGTTGCATCCTGCCTCCTTAGGAGTCCATCACTTTTCTTACAATGTGCGCCGTTTCTAGGATCACACTCTTCTGCATGAATCCTGGAGCTACTTCGGCCTCTAGTTTTTCCAGATTCCTTTTCAGGGATCTTGGGATCGTGCCTAGTGTTCTATGATTATGGGTACAATTTCCACTGGCATATCCCATATCATTCTTATTTCTATTTTCAGGTCTTGATACTTATCCATTTTTTCCCTTTCTTTCTCTTCAACTCTGGTGTCCCATGGTATTGCGACATCAATGAGTGATACTTTCTTCTTGATTTTGTCAATCAACGTCACGTCTGGTCTATTTGCACGTATCACCCTATCTGTTCTGATACCATAGTCCCAGAGGATGTTTGCCTGATCGTTTTCTATCACTCCTTCAGGTTGGTGCTCGTAACACTTATTACTGCAAGGTAGCTGGTGTTTCTTGCACAGGCTCCAGTGGAGGGCTTTTGCCACTGAATTATTATTATTATTTTTTTTTTTTTTTTTTTTTTTTTTTTTTGTTTTTTTTTTTTTTTTTTTTTTTTTTTTTGCTCTATCACAGTCCTCCAATTCGACTGGGTGGTATTTATAGTGTGGGGTTCCGGGTTGCATCCTGCCTCCTTAGGAGTCCATCACTTTTTCTTACTATGTGCGCCGTTTTTCTAGGATCACACTCTTCTGCATGAATCCTGTGCCGCTGTTATCATTCCTTCAGTTTCCTTCTTTAGCTCTCCCCTCTGTAGCCGCATTGCCAATTGTCATCGCTGGCTAGTTCTTTAGTCTGTCTCATGTATTGTCCGTGCATTGGTTTGTTGTGCCAGTCCTCTGTTCTTTCTGTCTTTCTCTGTCTCTGTATATTTCTGGGTCTTCGTCTACTTTTATTAGTCCTTCTTCCCATGCACTCTTTAGCCACTCGTCTTCACTGGTTTTTAGATATTATTATTATTATTATTATTATTATTATTATTATTATTATTATTATTATTATTACTAGCAAACTTACCCATCTACGATGGGTGATAAAATACGGGTGCGAAGTGAAAAATTTATATGTACTATTTTGTTAAGAAATATTAAAATAAGGGCGATTTTTATACATACCTACTACAAAACCTCTTTGTACACAATATTATCAGTTTGTCCACAACTTAATTTCAAGTTGGCATAGTCAGTTGCTCTGCTCATTGCCACATACAGTTGGCCATGCGTGAACATGGGTGACGGCAGAAACACACCAACACGATCCAAAGTCTGGCCCTGCGACTTGTTTGCAGTGAATGAGAAGGCCAGGTTGATGGGAAACTGCCTGAGCCATATCTGGAACGGAAACTGGTTGTCCGAAGGCCTCAGAGGAATCCGGGGGTTGAACAGACGTTTCCCGGTGTGAGGGCCCATTGCTATCACTGCTTCGATGACGTGGGAGCTTAACTCCATAACGGTGTACCTCGTTCCGTTGCAATGTCCATTGGCTGGATCGAAATTCCGAAGCAACATTACCAGGCAGTACATCTTCAACGTTATTTTGTGCACTGGCAGTCCCGATGGATTTAAGTTATTAAAAAAATCTTACGGACATTGATGATAATTTTCATCTTCTATTGTGTCCGAGTTGAAATATTCACGACTTTCTCCAGTGAAGTTGTACAGAAATTATGTATGAAAAATCATAAAGTAACTGAGTCTACGGGAATAACCAGCCTCGTTTCACGGGCAGAAACAGCTCTGTTTCAGGGAATCCCTTCTCATCCCCCTACAAAGAAGGGAGGTAG
>NC_087206.1:94602953-94617953 GCF_015104395.2 Macrobrachium nipponense
GATGTTATTGTGTTATGATTTCTTCCTGGTTATTCTGATGCTGTAAAATCCCGGAAATATATTTATGTTACTGTAAGATTGTGAAACCAGGGATTTCAAGAAATTTCCTAAAATTTTGGGGTGAATTCGGGAAACCACCAAGTCATTAAGGGACGAGGGGCTAGTACTAAACACGGCGAAAGGAATTCATCTGCACTATAGTGCGTTTACTTTTCTAAGACCGCTCTGGTGGGGCCAGGCACAAAAGGGAGAGTTGTCAAATCTACGGGTATGTAAGTTCTATTTAATGCTTCCCGCAGATTAAATCCTTCTTAGGAAGATTCGCTTTAGACCTTGAGAGTCGAGGGAAAGTGTTGGCTTCTTCCCTGTTAATTTTTTTTTTTATTCCCGATTCTATTTAGCTATTCTTTCTCTTTCTATAATTATAGATGCGCTGAATGGCCTGTTGGCTCCGATGTTTGGACTTGAGTCATAAATTCATTAGTCAATCGATCTATTATGCCCTTAGAAAAGACAACCACTCATTCCTTCTTTGCATAACATTTTTATCAAAATCATCCAAGTCAGTCACAGGACTCACTTTCTCTTTTCTCTTTTGAAACACTGGAGATTTCGCTATATTTCCCACCTCTCCTGCTTCCTTGTTAAGTCTACGAATAGTCATTTCTGACACTTTTGTTGCTTCAGATGTTCTCTGGATAGCCTTCGAAACATCAGTTACAGGACCTTCATGAGTTTTTTTTTTTTTCAATAAAATGAAGTATTTCAGGACATTATAGACTATTTCCTTGGCCTCAGGTGGTGGGTGAAGACGTTTACGGGAGTCACTTGGACTGGGCTGTTCCAAGGACAGTCCAAGGCCAATTAATAGTATTGGCCTTGGGCTGTCCATACTTATCACAGTGGGTGATCGAGAGCGAGCATCCTTTAATGATATTGGCCTGACCTTTTAAATCCTCTTAAAAATCATAGGTCCCCTAAACTCAGATCTGGCATCGCCGAGAAAAAATATGCTATATCTTCTTTTTCATTAACGAAACTCAGGTTTTAATGAATAATATACGTATTTCAATAGACTCCATGAAGCTTATATGATTACCATAACATGAAAATTGGCAACTTATTATATCTGTACAAGGCACACCATAACGATCTTAAAAAAGTAAACGCACTATAGTTGACCACATTTGATTTCTGGGGGGCTAGTACTAAAAACGACGAAACAATGTAAATGATTCAGTTTCGCCGTGTCTAGTACTATAGTTCGACAGATCTAAACTGATAGATTGTTTTCGTCTTTGAGTAAAAACCCTGTTGCCACACCAGTATCCAGTTTTAGATACCTTACTTTGTAACACATGAATCAATAAATCAGTAGTTTAAAGTTTTTAGCATGTTTTGCAGGATTTAAGCGTTCACATATTGTGATTATAATTTTATTAGTAAATAAAATGAGAAATCGCATTTATAAACGTGACATTTGTTTCATAAAACGTTGCCACTTTTCCTGTTACATTTGACAGGCGAAATGCAGGTGGGCCAAGCCTATTAAACCATGAAGTTTAAAGGAATTATCTTTTAAGCTACCCTTTGTATAATCCCCACCGCCCGGTCTAGCTGAGAACTCTAGCGCCAAAAAGAATGAACTCTTGCTTGAACAATAGTCAGTAGGAAAATTAATGTATTCCTACAGAAAGCACGCTGTGAAACGGGCAAATGCAGTTAAGCATTCCGAAAACTTGCAAACAGGCGATGCTGCAAAGGATAGCTGTTATTAAAGTAAGATCATCTGACGACGAAGATTCTTCGTAATGTGCATTTTGTACAGAATCATATTATTACAATTCCTGCGATAATTATTGTAAATAAATTTTTTTTCTCCCAATGATGAGTTTATGTGCAACAACCTTATAAAAAGTAAAAATTGTTACATGCATTAGACCGTGAGTAAAAAAGGAAATGAAATTTAAGAAAATCATAACTTGATGAATTAGAATGAGGGGGAAACCTAAAATGAAGAGCAATGAAATCCAAAATATTACAAACTTGTTTAGGAAGTGGATAATATGGCAGACGGAAAATTCAAATAATAAGATTATAAGAAAATATCATAAGACATAAATACTGAATGGCAATTACCGATTTTTATTACTTTTAATGAAAAACATCATCATATAAAATATGTAATATAATTAGCCAAATTTAAGGGTATAAGTCATAACAAATATAAAATTAAATAGTCTCAAAACTAATAAACAAATAAATAGGGATCGAGTTTACGGATTAGGATTTATACGGTCAGTTTCATTAGGTGCTGTCCCAAATATTGCCTCCCTGGGAGATGGCTGAGGACTTAAGAAGGGGACTATTTAAAGGTTAAGAGAGAACTGGCAACAGGGTTTTTCTCAAGGAAGTAAACAATCTATCAGTTTAGATCTGTCGGACTATAGCCCCTGGGTGATCAAATGTCCCTCAATGAATTGGTGGGTTCTCGAATTCCCGGAACATTCCAGGGATATTTTTGAAATCCCTGGTTTCAAATTACTGTAACATGAAGAGAGTTTGCATTTTATCAGACGTGGCGCATTTTCACATAAGCAATTAGCTAAACTATTACATACCTTTCACACTGCTTTTGGTACAGAATTTTGTACACTAGTTTTTTTTTCGTACTAAAGATAATTATCTGTGGCACTGAAGAATATATAGTTATATACAAAAAAAGGATTCATATATATGTTATTAAATAGTTTGACTTTATATTCATGAATGCTTTCCTGCCACCAAATCATAGGTCAGTGGTTCAAATTCCCAAAGGAAAGCTTTCTGTTTATATTTATTTCCAAGTGAGTTTGGCTGCTTATATCGCATATTTCCCTTCACTTCCTTCGAGACAAGAATATGATGTCTACTCGTTGCTAGGAGTGGATACCAATAGGCATGCTATGATTCCAAACTAGAAATCCAGTATCGTTTCTGATCTTGCTCCTTGCATGACGTCTGTGGCTAAATGCAAATAGTGTTTGCATTTAGGTCAGCTGCTCAAACCCCTAAAGAAGGCGTTTGTCTTTATTATTAGTTGTAGTAATAGAAGTGCTTTTACTTTAATTTCCAACTTTATCATTTTATTATATTTTAAGTTTATTTTCCGTCATTATTATTGCTATTTTTGAATAATAAATGCAGTCAGTTTAAGGAAATGTAGTAATGCTTTCAATATCTCTCCTCTATATATGCTGGATCATAGATAAGTCCCATAAATGCCATAAACTCCCACTGCTTTACAGCGGCTGCATGGATGTACAAAGAAATCTTCAGCATTCCTACCTTTACATATATCCTCATACACTTCAGCCATTCCATTACTCTAATAAATTCTAGGTCTTCCTGTCCCTCCTAATTCTCAAAAATTTTCTTCCATTCCTCATTACATGATGAAATATCCTCGGAATACTATGGTCCATCTAACCTTCACTAAATCCTTGACATATCTCTGTTCCTGACATTCGTATCTATCTTGACCAGGCTGACATTAGGAGGGCAGTTCTCCTTAAGAGTATTCATTCAACAAAACAATTTATATATACGAATGAAATAGTAGTATATATATATATATATATATATATATATATATATATATATATATATATATATATACATATATATATATATATATATATATATAATATATATATATATATATATATGTGTGTGTGTGTGTGTGTGTGGGTGTGTGTGATGTGATATATATAAATATATATAGTATATATAATAGTATATATATATATATGATATATATATAAATATATGATATACTACATATACACATACAATCCACACACACACCCAGAATATATATATATATATATATATATATTTTATATATATATTATATATATATATATATATATATATATATGTCTCTGGTGTGGTGTGTGGATGTATGTATGTACTAATATGTATATATATATATATAATATATATATTATAATATAATATATATATACATATATATATATTAATATTATATATATATATATATGTATATATATATATAGATATATATATAATATATATATATTAGATATATATATATATATATATATATATATATATATATATATTTCATTCGTATATATGAATTGTTTTGTTGAATGATTACTCTTAAGGAGAACTGCCCTCCTAATGTACGCCTGGTCAAGATATATATGAATATCAGGAACAGAGATATGTCAAGGATTTAGTAAAGTCGAACGATCATAATAACTCCTTGACCTGGGTTGCGAATTATGCATTTGAGAGTTGATATTATATGACTGGTCACAGTAGGGCGGAAGGTGCTGTTCTACATCTCTCAGCCACAATGCCCTCCTTTGTCGAAAACACCTTCTAATGGTGGCCGTTTGATTGCCAAAACTCATTATATGTGCACACACACGCATATACACAACCTCACACACAAACACATATATCCTAACATCTTATAATGTATGTACCCTATTTTACATTTTCTGAGAATTCTTCTGAAAAGGCATATACAAGCTCACAGATGCTAAAAATTTAAATCTTAACTCATACTAATTTTGGGGCAAATATTATACAAAGTTATAGCTTTGATAATGTGGAATCCTTTTATGTGTAGGCAAAACATATCGTAGATATTCTGAATTTATGAATGTAATACATTTCATGTATCGTAAACAAGAAAAATAAAAGATATAACCGAGGTCTGCAGGTATTGATGTGCGTAAAAAAAATAAAAGAATATTCAAATATATATATTGAAATAAACATTTCATCTTCAAATACAATGTATATGCAGGTTCAACATTCATTCTTGTTATAAATTGATGCTTTTTGTGGTTTGTTCTCCTTTCTTGCAATGTTACAGATCATCTGTTAGTAGAGAAGAGTTTTTTTTTTTTTCCCAGCCTTTTCAGTTATGCGGTAACGTTCAAATAACTTTTGAATTCCCCATTTGTATTTATTTCCCAGAACCCTGCACCGCATTTCTGTGTGGTCATCAATATTGTGCGCGCGTGTTCTGGTTTTTTGCTAACAGATTTCCATCCTGTTTTCCGCGCCGCCTTCTAATTTCCGTTATTCTCATTGTATTTTCTTTCCAGTTTTATCCATTTTCGCTCAAAATAGAAAGTCCTGGCTCATTTGAAAAATATGAAAGTGTGTTTCTTGTTTGAAATAATCTATTCTGGTATCCTTTCGTAGTAAATTTAATTTGGCTCTTGGCTGAGGTATCCCATCTCATCCTTACCATGATATAATAATTCTTAGCTATACTAATTGTCAATTAAAGTCTCTTTTTGTTTCAGCTGTTGCTCAGTGCACGATGCAATAACCCTGGCTGCGCTCTGGATATTTTCGTTCATTATCATTGCCACTGTGATTCTAATTTCCTATCTCTACCTTTGAAATTGTTGTAACAATTTTATGTGAAAATGTTGAAAATAACAATCCTAATACGGTCATTATAAGTCATACCAGTATAACTCCGCAAAAATAAGAGAATTAATAACGACAACAATCAAACAAACACTTTTTTCAGTTTTCTTCTGAAGATTGAAAAATAAACCCATAAAATTACTGTATAAATGTTTACTTATAAGTATTTACATTTTCTTTTACTCAATGCTTGAGTAATTTCAGGCCCTATCTGTGGCCCTTTTTCAAGAGATGTGTAGGTTGTCAGCCTGGGTCAGGGCTGACAACCTACACAACATTTTTTAGAAAGGGCCACAGATAGGGCCTGAAAGTACTCGAGTGTTGAGTCAAATAAAATTTAAATGCTTATATGTAAAAACGTTACACACAGTAATTTTGTGGGTTTCTTTTTCAAACGATAACAATATCAATTTTCGTCTATTCATTATCTTCATACCTTCATCATACATAGATAATGATATAAATAATGCACGGGCTCCATTCTTTTCGCATCTACGCATTTTGTTATGGCGAAATTCTCTCTAGAAAATTCCACAACGTGATTTATATTCATCCATTTGATTAATGCCCTGACAGTCAATTGGACGTCGCGCAAGTGTCTTATGTGTGGGCCTCTCTCTATAATTGGCCTTCACGGCATTTTGTCTTCTCGGCATTATCGTTTTAGTTTATACTGTAAAAAAAAACTATTGAGATGGCTTTGTCTGTCCGCCCTCAGATCTTAAAAACTACTGAATCTAGAGGGCTACAAATTGCTATGTTGATCATCCACCCTCGAGTCATCAAACACACCAATTTGCAGCCCTTTAACCTCAGTAGGTTTTATCTTATGTAAGGTTAAAATTAGCCATGATCGTGCGTCCAGCACCGCTATAGGTGCTGGACGCTGAAAGTTTTACTGGCCGCGGTTGAGAGTTTCATGGTCAGTGGCATTATACACTGCACAGAAAACTTGATTGCGCCGAAGAAATTTCCGTGCATTTTTAACTTGTTAGTTTTTCGTAAGAAAAAAATATATTGCCGGCTTTTTCTGTCCGTCCGTCCACACTATTCTGTCCGTCCAAAGATCCCCCCCAAAAAAACTATTGAGGCTAGAGGGCTGCAAATTGGTATTTTGGTCATCCACCCTCCAATCATCAGACATACCAAATTACAACCCTCTGGCATCAGTATTTATTATTTCATTTAAGGTTGAAGTTAGCAATGGATCGTGCATCTGGCAGCGCTTTCATGTGGCATGGGATGCACCCTCTCTCTATCGGATCTGGTGAGAGACTGAAGAGCCTCCAGTTAAAGCTGATAGTTTTATACATCACTTGCTGCTGTACCCGGCATTACTCGGGATAAAAAGGGGCATGCAATCACTTTTAGAATAAGTATTCACTTGGGATCCGGTCGAGCCAAAGAAGTTGTGAAAAGGTTGGTGTCAATCCGAATTTGTAAAAAAAATAAGGGTTATGTAAAAGAGGGCTTAAGTCCCCCCTTATTAACGACCCTCGAATTTCGGATTTTGACTAAAACCTTCCTGAGGGAGGGGAGTCTATTGCAAAAATTTGGTAGCCCTAGCTTTCATAGTCGGGTGTGCAAAACGAACAGAAAGGCAGAAATTACCTTCTATATTATATAGAAGATTATACGTTGTGCAGAAAACTCGATTGTGGCGAAGAAACTTCGGCGCATTTTTTACTTGTTTTAGATTTAAGACTGGTTTCTCGGATATGACTACGAACGGGGCCGATAATTAATAATCGACGGATTATTAATGAGGAAGAACCAGTCAGTCACAATTAGTGTAACTTTGTCTCTCCATTTGTCTACCTGGCATAGAATTTTAAACTTATTCTTATTGAGAAATTATTGTTTTTTGAAATTTATCTTACTTACGAATTCTACATCAAGACTTAAGGAATTTGTGAGAATGTTATAAAGAAAAAAATATCATATTTAAAGCTAGCTGCCTATAAATTATGTCTGGATCTCGTTAAACTCAGTAGCAGTTTATTTAAGACAGGACATTGCTGGGCAAATGCTAAAATATGGCATATTTCAATTATGACTTCATTGGGAGGGTATAATTCATGAGTTATGATTCAGTTTTGCTTATTCGTCATAGCAACTGATATGTGTATACTATATTGTTGTAAATCCAAGCAATGTTTGTATTTTAGAGAGTGGACAGAATTTACACTTTATAATTTGAGGTGCAGTTTCGCTTAAGCAATCTTCTTCTTCCCAGCTGATTCCTATTTTTATATGGGGTCGCCGTTTCGGATGAGCCGTTTCCATCTATTTCTCTCCTGCGATTCTGCCTGATCAATTCCCTTCTCGTGTAAGTCTCCTCACACACAGTCCTTCCATCTCTTTCTTGGTCTCCCTCTACTTCTTCTTCTTCCTTGAACCACCATCCCCATAGTATGTCTCCCAGCGTGGTCCTCATCTCTCCTCAATAGGTGTCCATATCATCTCAGTCTTAAACTTAATTATTGTAGTCCTTCCATTCCACTTTTGGTGTAAATTTTTGAACAAATATTTTTTCCTTACAAAAAACTCAAGATGTTATTTGCCATTTTATGATTACTTTTTAAGTAGAATGTTTCATGCATTATATTAAAGGGAAATTAGTTTCATAATCTGGACTGTTGATGAAAAAAATATTAATCTGAATTTTAAGGTATTCACTCAGTATCATTATTTTTCTTTTTCCGTAGGTAAAAATCGCTCACACAATTCTTAACGTTTTCGTGCATTTGATCTAAAGAAAATATTTGGGCACTTCTTTTCATTTGCATGTATTCAACAAGGAAAAGAATAATCCTTCATTTCGTATAGTTCTGCATTTGATCATCTAGAGTAAAGGTTATTGGTGAAAACACTGTGAAATAAAAGAAAAGCTGATCATGAAAAAGATTCCAAATTAAGAAGCTTATTATTATGCATTTTTAATGATTCTTAAAAGTAATTTTTTAAAAGGCTACAGAACCAGGCAAACCAGAAAATAATATTTCTGGAGTCAGCTTCATTAATAAAGCTAAAATTGCTGTTAAAAGATACAATTATCACAGAATGTCAGATATTCTCTCTCTCTCTCTCTCTCTCTCTCTCTCTCTCTCTCTCTCTTGCTATGATAGAAGTTAATTAGACACTTTTTACGATACGTTCATGATCATTTCAATCCAATTTAAATAACTTACCTGTTTTTAATTAATATTCAATTTCAGTACTTAAATGAACAAAAAAATTTCTTCTGTTTATGTAGTCTTTTAGATATTGCTCTGTGTATCAATTATTATTATTATTATTATTATTATTATTATTATTATTATTATTATTATTATTATTATTATTATTATTATTATTATTATTATTATTGTTGTTGTTGTCGTTGTTGTTGTTGTTGTTGTTATTATTATTATTATTATCAGAAAAGTAAATCCACAATAGTATTTCTGTTTGATTTTGTTATTTAAGATTTAAAGCTTTATATTTTAAATAACAAAATCAAACATACATACCATTGTGGATTTACTTTCCATTTTATTGACTCATGTGATTATGGGTTTTCTTTAAATTTTTATATTTTTTTTTTTCTTTTGCTCTATCACAATCTTCCAATTCGACTGGGTGGTATTTATAGTGTGGGGTTCCGGGTTGCATCCTGCCTCCTTAGGAGTCCATCACTCTTCTTACTATATGCGCCGTTTCTAGGATCACACTCTTCTGCATGAGTCCTGGAGCTACTTCAGCCTCTAGTTTTTCCAGATTCCTTTTCAGGGATCTTGGGATCGTGCCTAGTGTTCCTGTGATTATGGGTACAATTTCCACTGGCATATCCCTTATCCTTCTTATTTCTATTTTCAAGTCTTGATACTTATCCATTTTTTTCCTTTCTTTCTCTTCTACTCTGGTTTCCCATGGTATTGCGATATCAGTGAGTGATACTTTCTTCTTGATTTTATCAATCAACGTCACGTCTGGTATATTAGCACATATCACCCTAGCTGTTCTGATACCATAGTCCAAGAGGATATTTGCCTGTTCGTTTTCTGTCACTCCTTCAGGTTGGTCCTCGACCACTTATTACTGCAAGGTAGCTGGTGTTTCTTGCACATGCTCCAGTGGAGGGCTTTTGCCACTGAATCATGCCTCTTTTTGTACTGGTTCTGTGCAAGTGCCAGACATTCGCTTGCTATGTAGTTTATGGTTTCATTTTTCGTATTGCACTTCCTACATATGTTGTTTCCCATCTAACGTTCTTTGAACATATCTGGTTCTTAGGGCCTGATCTTGTGCCGCTGTTATCATTCCTTAATTTTTCTTCTTGAGCCCTCCCCTCTGTAACCATTGCCATGTCATCGCTGGCTATTTCTTTAGTCTGTCTCATGTATTGTCCGTGCATTAGTTTGTTGTGCCATTCCTCTGTTCTGTTTGTCATTCTCCTGTCTCTGTATATTTCTGGGTCTTCGTCTACTTTTATCAGTCCTTCTTCCCATGCACTCTTGAGCCACGTGTCTTCACTGGTTTTCAGATATTGTCCCAGTGCTCTGTTCTCGATGTTGACGCAGTCCTCTATGCTTAGTAGTCCTCTCCCTCATTAGGTGTAGTGCTTTGTGTATTGTCATATGTTTCCTAGTTTTCTGGTCTATGTCGCGGAGTTCTCCCTTCCTCCATTCCACTATTCCTGCGCTGTATCTGATTACTGGTTCTGCCCAATGTTCATGGCTTTTATCATATTTCCGGCTTTGAGTTTTGACTTGAGTATCGCCTTGAGTCTCTGCATATATTTTTTCCTGATCGTGTCCTTCATCTCTTGGTGTTTTATATCCCCTACTTCCATTATTCACAGGTATTTGTATCCCGTCTCATCTATGTGTTTGAAATTGCTCCCATCTGGTAGCTTTATCCCTTCAGTCATTGTTACTTTGCCCTTTTGTATGTTGACTAAGGCACATTTTTCTATTCCAAACTCCATCCTGATGTCCTCAGATACAGTCCTTACAGTCTGGATTAGGGTATCTATATCCTTGATCCTCTTACCGTTATTGTAATAATAATAATAATTAATAATAATAATAATAATAATAATAATAATAATAATAATAATAATAATAATAATAATTATTATTATTATTATTATTATTATTATTATTATTATTATTATTATTATTATTTTATTGAAATTATATTGTTGCATCAGCTGCATTCAACTTGTGAATAGCCTTCTCTATTTTTCTAATAATAGCTTTCTCTCTGCTACTACAACTGGCGAGTATTGCGCCGATATTACTCATCAGGAGGAGTCAATTTCGGGGATATTGCTTAAAATCTATTTATTTGTCACAGTAAATGAACAAATAAAAAGCACATAACTAATTGTCATGAAAACAAGGGATACACTAAGACACCTGTCAGTTTAGGAGCCTATCCTGTGCCAAATCAATCCTTGAAAGAATATACGTAGAATTATTAACAGAATTACGAGTCTGACAGAGGGAATAAACACTTCTTAGTGTTAATAGTTCCTTGACACGTTATATAGAATTAATAGCACTAAAAACAAAACACACCGCAATTGAGTGCGTTACGAATATTTATGAGTGCTAATCAGTAAATATGAATTCAACACATAATAATCTGTGACTCGGGTGGTGTAAATCATAATAATCTCCTTAACACGTTGTGTGAATTCCTTTCCATTAAGAAAACCAATAATATATTTTATCACCCAGAGTCAATCGGTTTGGTAGAATAAGAGATAAATAAAAAAAAGTGTCAATGTCTTACGAGTTACAACTCGTGATATTGGATCCAAACTGGATTATAGCGGTTCTCGCGGTTTTAAATACCTTTATCAGTTATATCTTGTATCTATAGAATTAATGCCGCAAGTAGCCTTATACGGTACGCCGCTAGAACACTTTTCCACATATTCAAAGCCAACCATTAATTTATCAAAATATAATATAAATAAATAAATATAAAAAAAAAAAATAAAATAATTATGGATACAAGTGGAGTCAATATAATACACTCCGTAAGAAGTCGGAAGGGTTACAAATTATAATAAAAAAGAATCACGATAATTCAATAAGCAAAACGTAACCATAGATAATTAAATATCCAAATATATATGCGTAAAGATTTGAACTCTAACTTAACGCTTTAGTAATGACAAATAAGCTAAAAGTTCAAACACATATCCAAAATCTACTGACATATTGTCTGTCCCGGTGATTTATATTCGTAGTCAATGAAAAAAACAAAAAATAATAATAATAAATAAATAATAATAAATAAAATAGAATAAAAGAGATTTTAAAATCAGGAAGTCTAGAAGTGAAAATGTTATCTATGGAATAATCCTATATGAATCTTATACAGGGCTAATAATATATATAGAATTTGTATGGAAACCACCTTTTTCATTAGTTTCAATAAGGAATATTTTAATTTTACCATAATCATGCAGTTTTCCAACATGAAACTAATATATTGTTCAATTTTGGTACTGTTTTTTTTTTTCAGACATTCTTCTTCATGCGGGTGGAGAATTAAAACACTAAACTATCATTTGAAAATACTAAAGTCGTATCTCTTACAGCAAGTAACGTAACTCTTAGCTGGCTGAGAGCATCTCCTGCCAAGTGACGACGTCATCATTGCCGTATCAGCATTTGTTTTCCTTTTAACCTCAATAATCTGCTTACACAAGCTTCATCTGTGTGTCGTCTCTGCTTGCAAAACAGATTGACTGGAGAAAGGAATGCTCAGCTCATGAACTTCACATGTGGTTCATAGGTCACATGACAGGCCACATAACATATTCTTATCCGTGTGTGTAATGCAATTAGTTAAGGACTTGCAATCATTTTGAAATTAATGAACAAAATAAGCAAATAGAATTTCTATAACAACAAAATGAATTAATTTTTTCTGAACCTCATAGACATTTAGAAGTATCAAGATATATATATGTGAAATATTTACTTGCAACATTAGCCTATTACAATTCAAGTAAAACATTCATGGGAAAATGTCACATTTTCTTGAAAAACCCAAAGTTTATTTTATTTTAGAAATTAGTTACATAGTGGGTTTTTTCGTTGCATCTCCTACCTATTAAATAAGTTTTTAAAATTAACCTCAGAGGATGCGCGCGAGAAATTGAATATGAAACTTTTTGTTAGGGCACATAGGATCAGATTTTATCACGAAGCTTAATTTCAGTTTAGCATAGAGAAATACAGAATCATAATTAATCTTCTCTTTTTGACTCTTATGTTGCCTGGCAATATTACAATAGCTCATTTTTCCACTTCTTTTGTCTAGTAACTTACTACCATAAATATCGAATTTTCTTTGAGATTCGTAATGATATCTATTTATTTTTTGTAATTAAATTGGATATTTTTGGTTACAAGTCATCATAGACCTGGATAGGTTTTCACTCAAATTGTTAATGCCATGGATAAAAAAAGTTTGTACAGCGGACTCTTTTGAATTCCAAAATATCAGCGAATTCATGTGGGTTAAGTCTGGTCTAAATGGCTCTCTTCCCTCCCCTGTATTTTGGATGTTGTCTGAATTTTTTACTTTGCCCGTGACAAGTATAATTTCACTTGCAGGCTTTTTGATAATGGAACCTGGTTACGTATCCTGCAGTACGAGAGTTTCACATCGCAACTTCAAAAATCGTTCGTCGCAGAGGACGACTAAACAGTCAATAACAACCGCCTACAATGTGAAAGGAATTTCATGGTACTCTTCGACCGACACCGTATCTCGTCGTTAATCTCGTTTCATGCGGAACGCTCCAGCGGCTGTCGGAATTCGACTACAAAAGGGACATACTTCCGACAATTACGACCCGAAGGATATTCAACTCTACTTTGCTGGCGAAGGACTCGTGCTGGGATGATCTATTCATCGCGAACGTAATCGTGTAGCTTAGGATGCAGAGAATAAGTATGAGCGCAAAATAGAACGTTGGACCCGCCCAGGCAAATTTTTCCCCTTGTTTTAACCATTGAAAAAGGCCGTTTCATTGGCTATGGGTGGTTGTCTGGAACTGTGTAATGGACGAAAAGTTGTTCGAAAAAAGCTAGTTAAATGTGAAGTAGTATAACCTCGGTCATGTATCCTATATATATAAATGATCATAAATAACAGAATCGAAATATATTTTTTGCGTGTCGCACTAGGAATCTATATATAATGATCATAAATAACAGAATCTAAATATATCTTGCGTGTACGCAATAGGAATCTATTTAAAGTGCACATATTGAATCATAATTATATGAACTCCATATACATATGTATAAACAAATCAGGTAGCCTCTAATCAATATGTTACCTTTTATCTTACCAATATCTGCAGTTATTTAATAGTTAGTATATGAATTACTAATCAGAATATATTTAACATTTAGCATAAAAATCAACGATCAATCAGCATAACCATTAATAATTTTATCAATTCATATATGAAACTTTTTTTTATCAGTTAAAAAAAATATGATTTTTATCATGTTAATCTTCATTCTATGCAATTATCAGAGTACATTAGTATTTTCTGTAGCATATGTATCTTAATGAGATGAAGTGAAAAACTGTATCATTATATATCCGTGATCACTATTATTTACCAATATCATTGTTTTATATTATTAACTTGAATCAATTCATGTACACAATGAATTTTTATTTACTTATATATATATATATATATATATATATATATATATTATATATATATATATATATATATATATATATATTCACATAGTGTCTGTATCACACTCCTATAAGTCAAATGCAAGTCAAGTTTGAGTAATATTCAGTAGTTGTTTTGGTAGCTGACCGAGCGCTAATGTAAGTGTTTACATATAAAAATAAAAATGGAATGTTTTAGTACATATATATAAAAGATTGCTTGCATGGAATGTGATCAGACTAGAGACGCTAAAGATGACGTATACAATAAAAGTAGGCTAAGATAACATGCCGTCACCTGTAGTCATTCAATTGTTTATAAACATTAGTCCAAGCTCCCCTGCTTGAGACAACTACCGCCTACGTGATCTATAGCGTGTCTCATTTGATTGTGTGTTCGTATGAAACTATGTCATTTGTATGTATGTTCATATGTTCGAACTACTGTCTGTTCCTTCATAACTTGTAACAGAGATGGTAGACAGGCAGAACAGTGTTAGCTATCGTCATTAGAAGACCTGTACCTCTTTACCTAAGCTTTATCATGTAGAGGAATAGATTAGCCATCATCATTGGCATAAGCGATCAAGCTATCGTTATTAGAAGACTTGTACAATCATACCTGATCTTCACCATGTAAAACTTCAGAAGAATATATAATTTTTTGTACTTAGTGTTTTCTACAAGAACCTCACCGAACCATGAGTTAACACATCGTCGTAAAGATAATACCGACTTCGTAAGTGATCTACAAAACCCCAGACATTCCATTGAAGATGGAAGTGCAATACCAACCGACTTAGCGTATAGATTATCGCTAGTCTAACA
>NC_087206.1:94620453-94637953 GCF_015104395.2 Macrobrachium nipponense
TCTCAATAATTGGTCTTCACGGCATTTTGTCTTCCCACTGCCCTCTTCTAGATTTAGGGCTAGCTTTTCAGATATGGAAATAAATGATGCTAATAATCCACAGGGTTATTAAGGAGAGAAATGGACTGAGTTACTCGTTGTGTATCTCTGGCTATCTATAATCTGGTATATTACTTTAAACGAATTTCATTTCAGAAAAGTTATTTTGAAACACACCCTTCACAGTTGCTGGCCATGTCAAAACAGATCGCGTATCTTAAACATAACTTACGCCATACAAACTCTTATGAACTTAGAAGGGTCGTGTTTCTTGATAGTGAAAATTTCTGCCTTTTGAGAATGATTTTCACACAGTGAAAAATTAAACGTTTATTATTATTATTATTTCGGAAGAAGACCCTTTTTAAGTCAAGTTTCGTCGAAAAGAATGGAAATCTGTATACCAGTGAGATTATAGTGAGCCTTCTCAACTTAGCATATGAGTTTCTTCATTTCAGTAAGCAAATTTTAAAGAAGCTGTCTGAAATTCATATATTATTCCAAAACTTCGGTAGTCCTCGCCACCATTGAAAGGATGTGAATGGCACTAATGTAAGTAGGTAGGTAGTTAGATTCAACCAGCCTTTAGCTGACACGTGCTCTTGCTTTTCAGCAACCCTTAACTGATGATTGGTATGCTGTGTGCTGTTCTGGAGATGCCAATTGGCTCAATTTAACCGCTGGGCCAGAAATGAAAAGTAGTAAGAGAAAACATTTTATAGCAGCAAGTCCCAATAAGTAGGAGAGCCTGGGGTGGAAGGGATAAAATTTAAATTAGAAAAATAGGATGAGAAGAAAAGTTCTCTTTGGATATGGAGATGAATGGTAGTGATGTGTATCGAATGGATGATATTTTGGTTATACATGAGATGGCTATATGCCATCCAGGTTTTGCTCACTTAAGAAGTGGCTCAGTCACTCTAGCGGGCGCAAGGATCTTCGTCCTATTTTCTGGTTCACTCGTTCCAGTGCCAGGAGAAGAGGACAACAGAAGGTGAAATTAATTTTTTGTGGACCTGTAAGTTTGGATGAGGTAGGGTTGTATGCTTTTCAGCAGTGTCTCTCTATCAACTGGCTCTCTTGCCAGTTGTTTGAAATGAATGGTGATCCCTTCGAATGTAAGTGTTATGCAACTGTCACTGCTTGTTCTTTTAGGGCGCCTAACTTTTCGTGGGCTGTTCAACTATGCTTGAAAGTTTCTTGGGGGTGGGGAGGAAAGGAGAAGGATGTGGGGCCAAGAACTCTTTACGGGTTCCGATGGGTCTTACTGGGTACACCCTCTCACTCTTCATATTGGAGTTGATATCGGGTATTAGGTGAAATATCCGGCCTTTTTCCTATGGGTGTCAATAATATATGGGGGGAGAAGTTGGAATATTGTCTTATTAGAAGGAAGGGAAGGGGCAGGCAAGGTTTCACTTGGCACTGACGTGTAGTTGACCTTCTTGCGCTGTTTTCGTGGTCTGGGTGGTGAATGCTGCTGTGGTGCTGCCGAGGGTGTTTGCGGTGGTTCCATTTTGGTCATCTCAGCTTTTTGCTTGGGTTTTGGAGTGGGTCTTGATGGTCTTGGAAGTAGAGGAGCGCCTTTCATCTTTGCAACTTTTTTTAAGTCTGTATTAGGTTAACGTAAAACTATCATTATTTCTTTTGTTGATTTAAATCAGCCTTGTTTACTTTTTTGTTTACTTTTAAGTTAAATTTTTGCTGAGTATGTTTACTCTTGTGTCACCGTAAGTTAAGTGGCTTTACGATTGTTTCAGTGTTTTTGCGCCTCCTCCTCCTCTTTTGTGTATTAGTGAACTATCGTTTTAACGATTGTTATTCTTTTGCTTTGAGTGTTTATAACACTATGAAGGTGATGAGTGGACATGTCGAACCGCCGGTCAGCGTGAGTTTTCGGGTCTTGACAAGCTCTCACCAGTACTGTTTTCCTGTCGCAGCATATACGTATTTTGATTTGGAGGACGACTTTGGATACTTGCCTTTTGGACCACGCACTTGGATATTTCGCTCACGGATTTTGGAAGACGCATATATACGTCTGTTGTGTGTGTGTCCCTGGGATCACGGCTATTTTCTCGCGCAGGTTGTTGTTGTCACCTGCGACCTTCACACTGCTGTTGAGGGTTTAGCAGACGCTCAGTCATCTGCGACCTGCCGTTTTTCTGCCCCTTGTTCCCGTCGGAGGATTTTTTACGGGACCTGTGTCGTAGTTGTATCCCGGCACTGGATTCGGGATTTACCTGCGCCCCGTGTCATCCTCGTCCAGCTGTTATACGGGAGTGAGAGCTACTTGACTCGTGAGGTGGCTAGTAGGGAGTCTGTCCGTCCCAGGTAAAGACGTATAAAGTCGTTCCTCTTCTCTTGGGACAATGTGTTGCCCTTCAGTACCTGGCGTTAACAGTATTAGCCCTTTTGATAGCAGTTGGGTGGATTGGTCACGGCCCAGGATTCAACTCCTCTTCTGGAATTTTCAACTTGCAGGTGAAATTGTTTATTTTTGTTGCCAATTTTTTATTATTTTATAAATATATATATGTATAAGTTTACATGTATATGTTGTCATATTTGTTTGTGTGTCAGTATTTAGTGGACCAAGTTCCAGATTGTTTAGCTTTGTGTTGTAGGTAGGAATATTAAGGTTTTCCTTGTTATCATCTCTTACTTCCTTCTACCTTATTATTATTAGGTTATTGATTATTTTGGCTAGCCTTATTTTGGATCCAACTTGTTATATATTAAGTATGTTTTCTCTCTTGAAATTTTCTCTTGTTAGGGTTTAGTGTAGTAGCTTTAGGTTATTTTGTGAGATCCGGAGAACCAGGTATTTGTTCTCTTGAATATTCTGTACAATTAAGTGTATTTAATCTCACAAGGTTGATTTAAGTCATTGTTCTAGTTTATAATGAATATTGTTAAGTTTTCTTGAGTTTCTGTTTCCGTCCTTCCTTGTCACTGAGGTACATTTACTGACTGCAATCCTTGAGAATATAAAGACCTAAAAAGAACCTGTACTGCAACCTGGGAGGTTGTAACAGTCTGGTTTTGTTATGTTTGTTCCAAACATTGTGTTGTGTTTGGGCATTTGCTTTCCACTGTTTGGGCATTTGCTTTCCACTCTCTTAAAAGCAAGGCATTGTTGTGTAGGGTGTGCTTTACTGCATATACCATACTTCTCCTTACCTATGCAGCAGCTGCTGTGGTGTCCAAATCTCTGGCACTTGTAGCATCATAGTGGCTCGGCTGTGAAGGCCTCTGTGGGGAGGGATCTCCATACTCCAAGGAAAACTTTGGTTGGAATATCTCCTTGGAAGGTGACGACGATTTTCTTTGTGTGGGATTCCCTGATTTTCCAATACATCTCTAAGCTTCTAAGACATTTTGCAGCTGTACAATGGTGTCCAAAGGCAGGGCAGTCGGGTACTTGCATATAACCGCTTTCCTAACTCTCAGATGGATCTAGCAGTTGGAAGTAGGTGTTAGCTCGTAGAAAGTCGGCTGCTTCTTTTGCTTTTGGTGTGATGATCATATCAGTAGCCAGGTTGGGTTTCATTGAGATTTTCGGGTGTGGGTTTTGTTTCTTGAGCTTTGCTACTACAACATAAGCAGGCAGCTCGCCTTGAGCAGATACTCGATATTTCGGAAGGGGTGGTAAGAGAGTAGTTGCAGGAGAAGTGTTTGGAAGGGGGCCTTCTTCATTCTGGTTAAGCATCCTCCTCTCTACTTTCTTCGTTTTTCGAACAGTTGTCCATTCTTCGGCATCGGTCTCAAGCTAAGCAATAAGAGGGCATGATGTCACCAGGTTTTCTCATTGTAAAAGAAAGTGTCATTCTCTAAATCAGCAGTAGGAGGGCTTGATGGCTCAGAGTTTTCCTCGGTTGAACTTGGTAGAGAAAGTGTTCCTGTCAATGTTTCTTCATCGTCAGACATCTGCTGGTATTGGAAGGTAAGCTCTTCATCAGGAAGAGATGGCTGTTACTGAGGCTGATGAGCTGCTCTCCACTCAGCATAATAAGGGTCTATTGGGTCATCCTTTTGCAGGCAAAAAACAGCGTGTTCTGGAAGCCCTGATCGGGAGTGATGACTGGCACTAAGGGTACATGCAGGGAAAATATATACCCGGAAACAGGTTTACAAAGAAGGGGTGAAGGGGTCGATATTTTATTGGTTAGTCATATTCAGGGAGCTATCCTATTGGCTGCAAGTCTGGCGTCGGGGGTTCTGCTCATAGCTGTAGCATTGTCTAAGTGGTGTGCATCATTGTTCTCCTGATGTTGGTCACCAGGAGGAAGGTTTCGTGAGCAACATTTAGTTGGTTTCAATCATCTTAAAGGCCACAGCTCTCTCAAGGTAGAGCAGTGAGAGAAGTCACGGCTGACAAATGACATCTATTACCAATGTTTTGACTTTATTTAGGCCCCTCTCCATTGCCATTGAGGTAGAGCCTGATGTCAAGTGGTTTCCTGTAGACCTTTGCCTCAAAGCTTTAGGGAGTGCTGGTAGCATGCATGCCCAAGAAGTGGATGCTATTATCGACAGCTCTTTCACAGCAACATTGATGAAGGTATTTTCTATGTACCTTACATACAAGCAGGTCTTAGGATCCTACTGAAGAAGCGCTGCTCAATAACTCAAATGAAGAAGTTGGTGTACAGCACCCTAAGGGGAGTACATCCTGGTTGTTCAACGAATGGACCCTCCTGTGGCCAGACCTCCATCAGCTATTGCAGGGATATTTAAAGTTGGGGAGGATTCATCCCTGTAGACCTTGATGGGGATCATCCATATAAGCTCATTGATTAACACTGGTGAAGAGACTTTCTACATTCAATGATGCAATGAAACCTCCAGCCAGCACAGTACATAGCTTGTCAAGAAATT
This sequence comes from Macrobrachium nipponense, assembly GCF_015104395.2. Classification (NCBI taxonomy): domain Eukaryota; kingdom Metazoa; phylum Arthropoda; class Malacostraca; order Decapoda; family Palaemonidae; genus Macrobrachium; species Macrobrachium nipponense. The sequence continues at coordinate 94,625,374 of NC_087206.1, forward strand.
TTGAAAGATCAATGGAAAGTTTGTTAGGAATGTAAAGTGTTAGAATGTTATACAATGGATTAGCTAGTTGATAGGTCGTTTGGCAATAGATGATTATAGGGCATAGAGGGTTGTTGGCTTTATGTGATTTTATATTGCCATAGATGTACCGAACATCAGTGTCAGTCATAATCTTCGGAAGGTGCACAGCATCTACAGAGGCATTAATTCTGTCTATGATGCAGTTTGCTTCCCTCTTGTTGTCGTCGACAGGATTCCTCATGATACAGCGGAACTTGAATGGATTCCAAGAATTTCGTTGATCTTCCTGAGGTATTCCTCCCTCCTAATAAGGATGGAGGCAGCTGTTTTATCTGCAAGGTGAATTTTGCAGGATGGAGTTGGAACGCCAACCTTCGCCTGGAAGATGACCAGCAGACCCTGAGTCGAAACGTTCTTTCCTTGAATTTTCACCTTTCCGAGGTGTCAGTGGAATAGCATATAAATAAAGCTACACTCATGAAACACTGACATTTTTTACAATGACAGAATAATTAATACATATTTTATTCTCTTGATTATCGTGTAATTTATTTTTATTATATTGCGCAATTGGAATACATTGAATATGTATTATAGTGTGAAACGTGAGTCAGCAATCAGAAATTCATTCTCATGACAGTCATTGTCAAATGATAACTTATGAATTTTTTAAACAAATGTTCATTCTCGTATTTCGTAATTGTTAAAAGTAGCGTATGGTGATTTCAATATCATCAAAACCACAACAGGACAACAGTTTCGTCCTTTGTTTGAACTTAAAATGTAATTCTGCAAATTAGTTTAAATACGACTATTTATTAGAACATAAATATGGTTTAATTAGGAATTGCATGGCTCTGTAATAATCATATCATAGATCAAATTCCTAAATATTATATTCGTTCCCATTTAAACGCAAATTTGCCTAGTTAGATATGAAGTTATTATTATCTAGCAGATTTTATGTGGCATTTGAATTATATTATTTCACCTCAACGTGATAAGTTATTCATATGTGAATGCTAACCGTGACCCACAACCGCTTATAATACACCACTATCCCTCCCATTAAAATGGTGCCCTGTACTTTGACAATAAATGTCGTGAGTGCAGAGTGTCTTTTGTAAGGTCTTTCTCTGATTGAATCCAAATGGAGTGTTTGACGTTAAAAATGAACAGAGCCCAAATATAATAGATTTTAAAAAGATCCTATTCAGTATATCATGTGAAGCATATGGCTGAATTTTGTGGGTGTCATGAGAATGTTGCAAGTCATACTCATTATATTTCCAGAGGAATCAAATATTAAATAATGCATAATGAATGGATAAGATTATGCTACGCAATTTTCTTTTTTTTATTATTTGTTATCCGTAACATCTAAACCATCCTCGGCCTCACAGATAATGGAGGTTCCATACTCCAAATGGTAGACAGACGACCATTGTGTCGAGACTTTGGGCTCTTCAACAGATTCTTTTCCAAGGCCAAAGGTCTTCCCAGGTAGTATTCCAGTGTCGAGGACAACCTTGAGGCATCTTCAACCTGTATATCAATTTTAGACGCCACATGATATTACTCTTACCTTCTTTCTTTCGCTTCACCTATTCTTATAGGGGCATTCTATGCAAGATGAGATTCCAGGTAAAATACTCACGTGAGCTTCTTGCGTCTCTATACGAATGAATGTACATTCTGAGTAGAAATGATAATACCAACTTGCCCAGAGTAAATTTTCATATCTATCATATATTCGAAACGCTGATATTTCCTTCTAGGATCCAATTTTCTATTCCGCACCTTTTATTTCATTTTCTGCAGCCCGAGGGGTTTTCTCAACTCTTGCCCTAAGACGCAGACGAAGGAAACATCATTTTCGTATTACTCTAGAGAAATGCTTTCCTGGAACTTTTGGAGAGAAATGATATTCAACATAGTATTATTTTGTTATTTAATAACCGGAGCTTTTCTACATAGTGACCCCCACGGGTTTTAACCCGGTATGTATCCACCTTTGCGGATTGTTTAGTCCAATCCCGTTGGGGATGACCGTAAACACATAAACAAAAGATTGTGAATATCATAAAGATAATGAACCCTAAGAAATATCAGTCCTAGATAAAGACCCCAAAAACCCTTTGTGGTCACTGTCTAGGAAAGATCCTTATAATATTATAAACCTACTAATAATAGTTTTTAAGGTTCTTCTTACTTTGTATTTTAGTAACAAAAGTACTATTATTTCCTTATTAAAACACCTCATCATCTCGTCGAACGTTAATGAATATGCTATGGAACATTAATCTCAAAATAGCAATAAGACCTACATGTATTATATAATTTTGCATTACTAACATTTTATTTTGGGCATTACCTGTCATTTTTGTAAATATTAATGACAGCATCACAGTACATTTAACTCATCTGGTTTCCGATTAATCAATAGACAAAATTAAAGAAAAAGTAAAAACCTGAGTTCAATGGAAAGTTTTCACTTTACTAAATTTTCAGTCTTATGTAGATTCGAGTCAAATCCGCACCCACCCCCTCACCCCTAACCCCCTCCATGCTTTACGAAGTTGTATTCGCTGACTCATTTTTTCAGAATTCTGCTATTCCTGGTTTTCTTGCGTATATTAAGTTTTCTTTTTTGTAGTTTCTCTCCTTTCGCCTGAAAAATTAATATCAGCCACTTTCTGTCTGCAGTACCGAGAATACAAAGCGAGCTCCAGACAAGTGGTAATTATTCCTACGAACTAAAAAAAATAATTTTTCCTATAATATATGATCTACGTTGTACCTCGCTCAGATATCTAAACATTACAAATCCTGCCTTTGGTCACGTTCATAAAGCATTATCATAATTCACAGCTCTTCAGACCTGCGACTTTAATCATAAGAAATGGAGTCTCCGCAGGAAGGGATTAATTAAGCACGAGATTCTTGGCGTCCCTCAGCTTCCCACTTTATCAAGTAGCGTCAGGTCCCATATTCTCCCTTCGTTCCTCCTCTCTGCTTCATTTCATTTTGAACAGTTTCATTTTGACGCTCCGCTAAAGCTGCGATGTCCTCGAGGTGGATCTGTGGTGATGCGACATTAGTTTTTGCCAAGCGCTTACTCTTATTATATTCTTTTAGAAATCAATACTGCACGGACACCAGGAAATATTCAAATAATATATATATATATATATATATATATATATATATATATATATATATATATATATATATTATATATATATATATATAGTATATTATATATGCATGTATGCATGTAGGTATAAAGAATATGTATGCACTATATATATATATATGATATAATATATATATATATATATATATATATATATATATATATATAATTAATATATTTATATATGTATATATATATATTTATATATATATATATATATATATATATATATATATATATATGTATATATATACCATATATATATATATATATATATATATATATATATATATATATATAATATAATATATATATATATATGCACGTATGTAGGTATATACCGTTTTGAAGCAATATGTTTATAATAAAGCTTTCTGAGTATATGCCATGATATTTCTTTCATATGTATACTCTCTCTCTCTCTCTCTCTCTCTCTCTCTTCTCTCTCTCTCTCGTCTCTCTCTCTCTCTATCATTTGCAGTATAAGCATCAGCACATATAAAGAGCCTAATTCATAAAAGATGTATAAGGACTCATATTCCAACTTGATGATAAACACTGGCTGCTTCATCATGAGCTGCTTAGTCGTTAATGACCCAATTTTGCGTTTCCCTAAATTCTTACTGGCAAATTTATAGAAAAAGTTTCCCTTTCAAAGATAGTTATAGGATACAGTATGCAAGGTTTTGCTTTGCTTTTCAGACTGGGTGTTCGTTGGTGAATTTTTAAACAGTTTCGAGATTTTTTTTTATTTTCTTATTTCCATTCAATAATAATTTACCGAAAATAAACTCAACAAACGCCGAGGGTTGTTAAGCTAGAAATCTTCGTGGTCTTTTGCTTGTTAGTTTTGTTTCCTAGTTTTTTTTTTCTATATATTCATTTTCCGCTTGTTAGCTTCCCCCATCGTTTTTTTTTCCATTTGGTTTTGCTCCTTGTTAACTTTTTATTTATTTCTACGTTCTCCTTTTTCTTAGAAGAGCGTTTTCTTCATATAAATGGGGATATTAAGATTCTTTTATGGTCTTAATTTTTAGAATTTAGCCCCTTCCATCAGAGCTTAAAATACGCCTTCATTTTTTTGTGCCAATTATTCCATAATATTTATTACTCACATGAGGAATTCCATTCGGTATGAATGCTTATTACATTCCCAGAATATTATAGACGCGAAAAAATGATGAATAAATTAAATAGAGAAATGTTCGTCTGAGTCAAAAAGCAATTACAATTACACTCATAGAAATAGAAAAGATTAACTTCTCAAAAAAAAAGAATCTCTCTCATCCTCGATCGATCTCTCTCGCGCGGAACATTCTATTTCTCTCCTCTCTCTCTCTCTCTCTCTCTCTCTCTCTCTCTCTCAGGGTGCACTCCCTAGCAATACGACTGGAAGATGAATTTTTTCTTTTAAATGAAACATACATGGTAATTTGCTGTCGGTTCCTGCTTATCTTATCAATGATTGAGAGCATTTTCGGTATCAGTGTCGCTCTATGTTTTCCGATTTTTCAGTTTATTTTCTCTAGCTATCTTTTTTTTTTACCGAGGCACCGATGCAAGATGAAATTCAAACGGAATACATGTGACATGGTTTGCACAAGTTTTAAATAACGAGGGAAATATGCGATAGGCTTAGTACAAGTTTAAATGAATGAGCAAAACATGAGACAGATTTAGTACAAGTTGAAATTAATGAGGAAAATAAGTGACAGAGTTCGTATAAGTCTTAACTGATGTAAATACTGATGAGGAAAAGTGGATGATGGGTTTGATGCATTTTTGTAAAGAAGAGGGAAAATATATAATGGTTCTGGGACAAGTTTAAACAGTGGAAAGAAAATATTTACGAAGGCAGCCCCGATACCTTAACCCACATTCATTAATTTACCATACCATGTTCAAGCATCGTAGAAATGAGAAATATTTCATGGAATCGAAAGGTTGGAGAGCAATAATGAATTCGGGGAAAAGAACAAAAGCCCGCTTCCGTAAATCTCCCGCGGGGAAATGATGAGATCTCTCAACGCAGTGCGTAGCAAATAGATAATTGGAGAGAGCGTGGTGAGCCGAGAGGGCGCGATTCCTATTATGTACGAAAGAATCAGTGGCTGACTGAATCATTCACTATGCATCTTAATTAGGCAGTTAAAGAGAACCGGACGGAGGCATTAAGGTGAACGTTGCGTGGCGATAAAATAAAAGTGGTTTCATTTATGCAGGAGATAAACAAATGGCTTCAGAATTGAAGATGAATGCTTCAGGTGGGTAACATTGTTCTGGGAAGAGAACTTTCTTTGGAACTCTAATCGGTTTCCGTTATCGACTAAAAATAGAAATGTTTGTATTATTTGGGATATAGAAACATGTAAAACTCATAAGTAAATAATATTGTTTTTCTCTACATGATATGCTTTCTTTCACAGATGGTTTATCCGTTTAATTGAAGTATCTTCCATCTTTCATTCTTTCATTAGTTTTTTTTATTAAATTTATTTAGCCGGTTTATATGACGCGCATTGAGTAAACAAACGAACTTAATTTTCACACGTGATTGAAGTTTGAAATACCATAAAACTCACCATCACGGCTCAACTTTACTCTTTAGCCTAAGAATGAAAATTGCTACTGTTCTTATAGATGTACAAACCCTTTGAATTTCTTCAGAGAGAACACTATAGCACTCTATCACTACTTCTTCTCAGGATGAGTGGTCATTAATTAGTCACAACAAAAGGTATGAATTATTGTGCGATCCTGGAGTTCATCTGAGAACTTTGCTTAGAGATTTTAAAATGTTCATAGAACTATTAAAGATGGGAAGCCCCTTTTCCAAACCCAACTAAATAAAGTATAAAAAAAAACTGTTTGTTCCCCTTCATTTAAAAATTAATATGATGATTAATTTAGGATTTAGGATTTTATTCCAAAGAGAGGTCAAAAATAAGTGCACAACCTTCCTTACACCGAAAAATAAGAGTGGAAATAAATTTAGGATTGATTTTCTTTCTTTATATCTGAGGAGCGGAAAAAGAATCCGTGTTTCGGCGAGAACTCTTCATCTTTATCCGCCAGGCCTTATTAACCACGTAAAGAGTACGCAAGATTATGTAAGAATATCTCTTGAGAGAAGCAAGACGAGCTAATTCTAATTATGAGGGGTCTGGAAGAGATGAGGCAAAGAGCCGTGTTATCAAGGGAAGTTTCATCTTATTCGAGAAATAATTCCATCGGCGGCTCGCTCATTTACATTTTGCTAGGAAGATGAAAGTCTACAAATGCTCTTGAGTATATGTATGTATGCATGTATATTGTATGTATATATGTATGTCTGTATGTATGTGTGTATGTATGTATGTATGTATGTATGCTTCTTGTTTTAATAATCATCTTTTATTATGTTTTAGGCTATCCTTTCCTAAGATATCAACATTCATATCATTGCTATGATCCTTATCTCTCTCTCTTTCTCTCTCTCTCTCTCTCTCTCTCTCTCTCTCTCTCTCTCACACACACACACACACACACACACATACACATGAGTAAGGTCTACTTGAGTATCGGCAACTAAGGAAACTGCAGTCGCGGTTGAAAGAAATAATGCATGCTGAAATGTTATTTGGCCACTGCACATTTACCTCAAAATAAATTATATTCATGTGATCCTGAGGAACGAGATTTATTGACATCTCATCATTTAGCAATTGCAGTTTCCCTTATTCTCTTTCCTGACTTCCTAATTCTATCAGATACGTTGTCTTATACTACTTTTAATTTTTGGATGAGAATTAATTGTGTTCCTTAGCAACAAACGCTTTTGTGAAGCGCACATTCTCCTCTTAACGAGTTTATCCCGGCATACTTACCTTATTTCATGATTTTTATTTTTTTTATTTTGGCATTTTTTACGTTTTTTAACAACGAGAAAGATAATTTTTTTTCATCCTTTCCTTAAGCTAAATTATCACCTTATTAGTTTCCACTCGGCAGCTGATAATCCCTTCGTTGTTGGAAAAGTATTATATTTAACTGCGTTCAGATTTGACAGAGAATCTAAGTAGCGTAAGGGAAATACTTTCCCATTAAGCGTAATGGCGATCTAATGTTACCACGACAGCAACCAAGGAATGAATCATAGTCACAGCCTGAAGTTCTTCAAGTTTGCCTCTTCGCTCTCAAAAAGTAAATCTGTAGCAAAACCTTCAAGCCACTAATTAGAAATAGATTAGTATTGATATTGTCAAGATAAGCGTTATTCCTTCATTCTTTAAGATTTCTTCGTTTTCCCTTACCCCTGCAAACCCTCTACATATCGGTGAAAAAAGTCAAATAGAGAAACAGTAATGCCTTAGATGACTTTTAGCGTGAAATCTATCTTGTCTCTTTGGATTTCACTCCCGTTAGAGGGGGTAGTGCCATAAGTGCACCTCACGTGGTGCACTGTAGGCATTACTTGAGTTGTCTTTGCAGCGTCCGTACGGCCCCTAGCTACAACCTTTTTCATTCTTTTTTGGTGTACCTCCGTTCATATTCTCTTTCTTCCATCTGTTTCATAGTGGAACTGCGATGTTATCGTCCTGTTACACCTTTCAACCCTTCTTAATGTCAGTTTCCCTAAATTCTATATTTACTTTGGATTTCACTAAACGAATCTGGGCAAAGGTCTCTTGCTGTCCTGCTCAGTCCATGAGTAATGCACTTGACTTTCAATGATAAACAGTTTGTGACTGATACGATTCTGCCGTTTCATTTTACATGCAAAACCGGATGTACTTGCACCGGCGGCCAAATGCCATTATCTTCCCTAGGCATTAAAAAAAAACAACGCCATTAAAGCAAAAAGGTATACATAGAAACAATAGGCTTTTCTGGCCCTTTGTATGAAATGCTAAAAAAAAAAAAAAAAAAAAAAAACACACACACACACACACACACACAAACACAGGAGAAAGAGAATTCCAAATTTAAGTCAATATTAAGGATCTTCTCAACAGCAGAATGAAAACGAAAAACAGAAAATTGGCTTATCATAATAAGTCTAGAATTTCTAGGTCACTTTTTCCAGAAAATGTTACTTGTTTTCCACTGATCGGGATGTTTTGTCAATATTGTTTAACAGTGACATCTAAATTGGTTAGAGCTCGCATGCAAATTTTAGTGAAGATCTTGTAAAAATAGATAATCTTCTTGCATTGTTTCATTAATAAAATTTTCTTATGAAGAGAATTATAAAAAGATTAATGGTATTTAGTAAGGGTTCCATACATTTCTAATAACTAATATTAAATATATTTATATTTCCTTAAAAGTCCCATTGCCATCAAGAAAACAGTAAGATATAAAGTGAAAGTAAAGCGACATTTTTAATGAACGTTTATAGAGATTTGTTGAGCAGTTTAGAGAAGTGTTCCAATATTCACAGTAGGAATGACTTGAAGTGCAAAGAGATGTCCATTTTTTTTCCATACCTACTTTGTAATTATTTTCATGAAAATCCTTTCTTGAATGTGTAGTTTTTGAATTCTATCTATTTAAGTTCAGTTCACCAACAAACAATGTTGGTAACTTATAACGCTTTTCTTTACCCGTAGCTTCAAAAGACTTTTAAGGAGTAGCACACCTTTAATGGTTAAAGACACAATTGGTAATTGCCTTAACCTTTTCCTTTGATAAAGGTCCTGTGTAAAGCATGTTCCCTATATTTCTTACTTCACAGGCTGTGTATGTGTGTGGGTCGGTTTTGGGGAAGGTATGGTGGGAAGCAGGAGGAAGGATCAATAATAGGTAATGATCTAAGTTTTTCAATTATGTTGACTATATGATGGATAGACGTCCTTGGGCAGATAATAATTATGAAAAGGAAACCTTAATCGCAGACAAAGAAATTGAATATGTCTGTAGATTTTTAGCGAATCTATTTCCAGCATATATTTGATTACGAATTAGACCTAAAATTAAATCTAAGCTACTGTTAGCTGTCTTACATAATACATAACAAATTATTGAATGTATTTGATAAGGCTAATTTGGCAACAATGATGAATGCAAACATTGTTGGCATTTAGCTGTTTCATCTTAGAAGCAGTTATACTTAATACCTTCATTTCTGTATTGGGTTACTCTCTCTCTCTCTCTCTCTCTCTCTCTCTCTCTCTCTCTCTCTCTCTCTCACACACACACACACACACACACACACATAAATGCATTTGCACGTACCAGGAAAAAGTGTGCGTCTTGCTCTGCCCAGATTACCATTTCCATCAGTCCTAGAATCAACTGATTTGCATTCCTTTCACTGCTATTTTTATGGCTAGATTTTTCCAAGAACGTGAATGTCCATCATTACTGGCAATCTTTTCAGAACCATTTTGTACCCTTTAAGGATTTATTGCACGTTCCTCTAATTATTTTCAGATTCACTCAGTCGCCTTCCCCTTTCGGTAAAAAGTGCATCGATTTCTTTTTTCCTTCTTTTGGCATCCCTTCTTGAATAAAGCATTCCGTTTGCCCCCATGAGCAGCCGCTGATGCTTCCTTCATTTTTCTGAAGTAGAGGGTCTCACTTGCAGTTATTTCAATTTAAAAGTTTTGCTCATTTATTTCTTCTTCTTGCTACCTCTATAGGTTTCATCTGCTAATGAATAAAAATTCTTCTTTCTTTGTCTGCCGATATCGTAATACTACAATCGGGAAGATTTTAATTTTCTGTTGCCGAAAAATATATATATTACTTTCACCTCTCTCTCTCATCTCTGTCATCTCATCTCTCTCTTCTACGTTCTCTCTAGTCCTATCTTCATCATTCTCTCCTTCCCCTTTCCTCCCTCCCCCCACCTCTCCCCCTCCCCCACTACTCCTCCTCCCGCCTCTGTAAGGGAGTAATGCACAGTAGGGAATACTTAAGGGTTTTTTGCAAAGTCCCTTTAGCCCCGAGCTGCGACCTCTTTTAAACTTTCTACTTTACTTCCGTTTTAACCGCCTCCCTGCCACCTTGCCATCCCACTTTCTCTCTCTCTCTGATTTATTTCATCTTATAACTGCAAGGATTTCCTCCTGGTACATCTAAAAAAATACAAAACTCAAAAGGACATTATATATATATATATATATATATATATATATATATATATATATATATATATATATATATATATATATATACATATATATATATATATATATATATATATATATATATATATATATATATATATATATGTATATATATATATATATATATATATATATATATATATATATATATATATATATATGTATATATATATATATATATATATATATATATATATATATATAAAACACATAGACATAACATTAGTGCAAGGAGCTGACATCTATCTCAGAGGCTTTGGAACCTCTTTAAATAACGTAGGGCAGATTCTTGCATGTTTCCAAAGACCAGGATTGGATAGATCTTGGGGCAAAAGGGATGCATAAATGGGGTGTTGCTATTGTGCCCCGTTACGCTCACTCCTTCGTGTAATGAATGATCACCCCTGTAACCACTACCCATTGAGTGAAGGCTAAACTGTTCTGAGGTTGCAGAGCTTTTGTGCCTTGTTGGAGTCCTAGACAACTAAAAACCTAAGGCGAGCTTCTGTGCCATTCATTGTGGCCATTCCTTGGGGAATTTCATGATTGGAGGAGAAGCATTCAAGTAATAAGATTCTGGCTGTTCATGGTTGTTTGAAGTTTAGTAATTTAAGGGATGCTGCTGTTCACTCCTGGAGAAAAATCATTTGCCTAGGAAAATTGTGTTACTCAGTTGGGAGCTGCGACACGTTTGGGATCGTCTAACAACAGGGAGACCGTAAGTTAGTGTGGCAACAATAAAAAGGTATCCTCAATAGAAAGAATAATGAATTAAAAGCACAGATGAAAATATTGAAACCAAGACACAAACAGAGATGACTTAAGAAAAGTTAAAATCAAAGCATACATGTGCGAAATGCAATGTAAACAAGTGGTGCGTAGACTACAAAGAGGCAGGTGCATCAAAGCTAGGTAGTCTTAGTGTCTGTCTCTCCTGTCAACAGGAGGAGGGAAGCAGAAGAATAAACCAAGGGACTAAAGGAGTTGACAAAGGACAAACTCGAAGGCAAGAGAAGAGAAGACAGGATGGAAAAGGAAATTGGAGACCTAAGAAGAGAGAAAAACAGAAATTGAACAACGACATAGTAGAAAATAGAGAGAGTATTATGGAGATTAGAAAACAATTGCTTAAGACCAGAACTAGAAATGAAATAGAAACAAGCACTAGACAAGGTACAAAGAAAGAAGCTTACAAGGATAAAAATGATGAATTCAAGAGTGTTGTTGGTAACAGAGTGATAGCAGCCAGGAAACACAATTGTCCCCCAAAACGAATCTACAAAAAAAATAGATTTGCTGTGCTCTCGGAAAAAAGAAGAGGAAACAATCTTAATTGGAGACTCGTTAGTAAAAGATCAAGGGTTAAATTTTGTGGCCAAAAATACAAGTACGAGAAAAGTAAATTCTTACCCAGATGCAGGAGCAAAAAAAATCAAGGTAAAAAGTAGAAAAAGTGCAATCATAGGGCAGGGAGGAGGAAATAACTTGTTTCTAAAAGATGGAAGAACTGGCCAGACAGAAGGTCTTGTAGCCAACCTGATGAATTTTGTAGAGAACATCCGTGAGAAAACTGATAATGGTATTCTTATAGTACTTCTGCCCAGAACCAATGTAAGCCACTACTTCTTTAGCAAGGCAATTGGAATCAATGAAAGACTGAAGTTAATATACCAAGAAAAAGGTGTCAGGTTTGTAAACTTTTGGAACAAATATATAGAGGAAATAGAAAACTATATAAAAGAGATGGAACTCACTTGAATTTGAAGGAGCAAAACTAATAGGAAACATTCTTAACGAAAATCTCTGAAGCACCTCAATGAACTGAACATTCAAGAGAAGAAGTCAGAAAGATCCCAGAATCTGGTTAGTAATAGCACTGCAGGAAATGGTGACAGTAAGGGGAACTAATAAAGTCACCGAGGACAAAAGAGAAGATAGAAAAGTCCCTCAGAGTAGTGCAGTTTAATTCACAATCTATTGGGAACAAAGTAGATCTCTTCAAAGCATTGGTAGCAAGTGAAGAATTAGACATAATATGTATCATAGAAACATAGATACAAGAGACAACAAGAGACTTCGTAGGAGAGTACCAGATAGCTGGATATAAATTGTTTAAAAAAGATAGACTCAATAAAAAAAGATGGAGTTGTTATGTTATATTTCAGGGACCAGCTCAGTCCAATAGAGTGTAAAATTACAACCATGCTAGAAGTGATTGGCATCAATATACACAGTCTAGGGAAGAAAATAA
>NC_087206.1:94642953-94645453 GCF_015104395.2 Macrobrachium nipponense
ATATATATATATATATATATATATATATATATATATAGTATATATATATATATATATATAGTTATATATATATATATATATATATATATATATATATATATATATATATATATATATATATATATATAATATATATATATATATATATATATATATATATATATATATATAATAACGATAAAAATATTCTGTTCCAACAGAATTCCATCTAATAAAGGAAGCCCATAAAAACGCCAAAATATAGAGAGAAAATACTATATTTCAGAGACTGCTGTCTCCCTCTTCAGGTAGATGAATGAGAAAAGTTACAGAAAATGTGGTATTTATACCAAGAGATCCATCCACTGGTAAGTCAATTTAGGTCACTCCCACTGATAATCCTACTTTAATCCTCATAAGCGTTAGTTGAATGAAAGCTTTATCAATGACATCTGAATCCCATGCGCCCTTTGAGATGTTCATTACCTGTCTGTTTAATCAAGGCCGATTCTATCACCTGACTCTTGTACTGGCAGTTGCTGCTATAAATAGCCGAGTTCTGTTGGCCATACCTAACTGACCGTTTATGTTGCATTAACCTCTGGGGAAGTGATTTTCCTGTAAATTCGATGTAAGATTGGTTACAGTCCAGGCATGGGATTTCGTAAACACCTGTGTCCTTGGGGGAAGTCTCTTGTTGGACGTTTATCAGGGATTTGGCTAAGGTGTTTACTTAAGTAATGCAAATGAGTTAGATTTTCCGAGAATCTGGGTTACCGTCTTAATCCTGTCCATGTGTGAAATATTTATTTTATTGTTGGCTGTATCTCTGGTCTTGTCTTGAGGGGGTCGGTAGAAAATTACGTTTGCCTTGTGAATTGATTTCTCAATTATATGGTCAGGATACCTTAAAGATGACAGCTGCTTACGAATTAGTTCAAATTCTTTTTCCCAGAAATCTGAGGAACAAATGCGTACGGCTCTTAAAAATAGGAATGTCATGATGGCTAAAGTAGTGAATGTAAGTGTGAACGTTGGTTTTCTGTATATGGTAAATTTGTATTCTGCCATGTCTCTAATTATCAAAACATCAAGAAAAGGAATTTTGTTTTCTATTTCCCATTCAACTTTAAATTATATGTATGGATAGTCCTTTAAGTCCTGTTTTAGCCAATCTGTACATGGAATACTTTGAAACTACAGTAATAAATGCAATAAAACCCAAAACCATGTTGTGAATGAGATATGTAGACGATATTCTAACATTTTAGGATAATAGATGGGACAATTTTAATGAATTCCGTTCAAAATCAGACGCATTAGTGCCCAGCATCAAATTTAAAGTTGAACAGGAAACAGACAACAAAATTCCTTTTCTTGATGTTTTTGTAATAATATATAATATATCTATATATGTATAATATATATATATATATCTATATATATATCTTACTATATATAAAGATTTTTCCACGAAGGAAAAGATGAAAAAGCGAGACAGCCAAGTACTTTCGGTCCTGTTCTGACCGTTTACTGAGTTTGGCCTCAGTAAAGGGTCCGAACAGGACCGAAAGTACTTTGCTATCTCGCTTTTTCATTTTTCCTTCGTGGCAAAAAACCTTTAATTTAAGAAACCTTTAAATATACATAGCGATCACGTTCTATATACTTCGTGATCAAGTTATTCATATATATATATATATATATATTATATATATATATATATATATATATATATATATAATATATATATATATATATAAATACTATATATATATATATATATATATATATATATATATATATATATATATATATATATATATATATATATATATATATATATATATATATATATATATATATGTACATATTTATATATATATATATATATATATATATATATATATATATATATATATATCATATATATATATATATATGTATATATATATATATATATATATATATATTATATATATAGATATATATATATATATACATATATATAAATTCTGAAAAGATGGCAAAACTTTTAAAAAGAAATGGACAACAAAGTCAGAAAAACATTATGCACATTTGATACCCATTTACACATACTCGGTCATAAGAGATTCGAACTGAAGCTTTCTCGCTGGACAGGCAAATATCTCGAATATCATTGAAAAAAAAAGTTACAGCAACTGAGTATTCACAAAAAGAAAATGAATGAATGAATAAATGAATGATGGAATAAATAAGTAAGAACTGAAGCAAACCACAGTGGGTGCTCTAATATTCATTCACAAATGAATAAGTGAATGACTGAATGAATAAATAAGTAAACACTGAAACCCTACTCACGTATGTTCTATTATTCATTCACTACAATTTCACAATCTTTTGCTGGGGAAAGCAAATTCCGAATGAAAGTCGTGGCATAACGATTATTGTTCGCATAAAAGACTTCAGGATTTTATTATTGTTAGGCCTAGATTTCCCGTTATTATTATTATTTTATTATTAATTATTATTATTATTA
>NC_087206.1:94662953-94672953 GCF_015104395.2 Macrobrachium nipponense
GGTCTAGGTCATAAACATGCAGGATGAAGCCGCTTTGCCCGATCCTCGTATAAAAAAAAGAAAGTCGTCAGTCTTTCTCCGCAAATTTAGTAGGGGATTTCCTGTGTGCGCTCCTTATTAGCGGCGAAGGCTTTCTTCAAGACACAGACAGCTGCTGTGATGTTCTCAATATTAAGCTAAGTTAAGAGCTAAATCTTTTTCTTCTTGCTTTATTCAGAATGACGCTTGCAAGGTTCTTTCATTTCGTGATGGCTGTTCTATTTCACGAAAGCCGCGTCGTGCGCAAAATTAGACCTCTTCATAAATATACAAATTAGCTTTATTAATTATCGAACAACTTATTTCTTCTTTATAATGAACAGCTGAAAAGCAACTATACTATCACTAAAACATTCATGTCTGAGAAAAATATTACCGATGTCCAAACCGACATACGGCAATTTAATCTATAAGTTTGGTTCAATAATCAAGTTCAAGAAGTCGCTTATTATTCAAGCTTACAGTTTTACGTTCATTGCGAATGTAATTTAAACGTCATGTCTTTTTTCTGAGACCATTTTAATCCTCGAAAATTAAAGGATTATGTACGCTAAGCATATATTACAGAAGTAAGGACGTATGGGATTGTATGCGTTTGTGTGCAGAAGAATAAAGTTGGGGTACCATATGAGACGAGGTGGTTGGCGCTGGAACCCGGCGCTGCCCGTCATGTCTTCCATAAACTTCCGATCCTCTACCTACCCGCCCCAATGCAAGGCGGACAAATAGGTTTGCAAGGGGTGGGTGGCTGTGTCATGTCTATCCTACTGTCACACGGGTGAGAACAAACAAAATCCTCTCCGATTTTTTTTTTATAGATGAGCTAATGTAGAACTTTTGCAATATCATTAACGATAACTTAACTTACTCATATGAGCATGGTTAGATGGATAGACATAGAGACAGGAAAAAAAGGTACAGATTTTTTCGTCTAAAGGAACCCCAATGCTGACCACCTTTACTCCTGTTGGTAATAAATAGCACTTGGCTAACAGAGTCTCTGGTTCGAATAATTTGCTGAAAATTTTTGCATTAATTATCTCTAATTGATTTCCTTGATAAACATAGTGGTGTAAAGTTTTTGCTGAAATCAATCCTGGAGATAGTTTTTTGTTTATTTACTTAGAGTGCGTTGTTAATGACATTACATTATTATCGGTTATCCATCCTATTCCAGTCTGTAAGTCACGAGCACTCTCAACCGTTATAATCGTCAAAAACAGAAACAGGAAAGGCTGACTTAGCAAAATATCATAAAGGTAAGATTCACATTTTTCCATTTTAGTTTTCTGAAAAATAAAACCATTGTGATGGCTGCTTGTTTGTCCGTCCGCCCTCAGATCTTAAAAACGACTGAGGCTAGAGAGCTGAAAATTGCTATGTTGATCATCCACCCTCCAATCATCATACATACCAAATTGCAGCCCTCTAGCCTCAGTAGTATTTTATTATTCAAGGTTAAATGTAGCCATGCTCGAGCGTCTAGCCCTGTTAATGGTGCCAACAACACAGGCGAACACAGGCTCTGGATGAAATTTTCAAGGGCCGCGGCTAAGAGTTTCATGGGCCGTGAAAGAAACTTCACCGCATTTTTTTACTTGGGGTGGGACACAAAAGGTTACAGTCACTTCGTGTCACTTGCCCATCTGAGAAGTCGTGGGATCGATCTAATACTATCGTCGATAGATTGCTGTGCGTCTAATCATATTCTTCCTATTTGCGTTTCCATGATTGTCTCTTTACAACCCTTATTATCCTCCTGCATCTTCGTGATAGAGGATAAGTGAATATCTTTATTGTTTTCGGAAGAAATGCGACGTCGTACCGAAATCAATTCCGGCCATGGGAATATGAATAGATGGCTGTGGAGAGACCACTCATTTTCTTCTTATCTGTTTATAAAATATTCTGCCTCTACTTTGGTTGATTTTTGGGTTTCTGACTGAGACGACAAGAAATACCAAAATCACGATGCACCAATGGCTTGACCAGTGCTCCTATATCTTTCTGATGTAATTTTTATATTTTTAAACAAACGAGACTTTTAATTGCTTCAAGAACTTAGATCATGAAGGAAAACATTATGAAACTCTCTTTACTGACGAGAAGTTTTTACACGAGGAAGGATTATGTTGCATCAGGGAATTAACAGGACAAAAAATAAAATAGACTTCTTCCCTCTGAACTCAATACAACAACTGTTATAAACTGTTTGGTGTCCAATACTATCACAACTGGGTGCCGAAAATTCCTGGAATGAAACGAGAAGAAGTGAAATACGAACCTTGAGTGCTGAATGAAAGCTTTTTTTCCCATCTCATTTCAGAGTTGGAAATTTCACAAATATCTAGGTCTTGAAGAAATCCTTAGAGCTAAACAAAATAAATAAAAAAAGTTCCAAACAAAGGAAATTTTCGACTAAGTTTCATAAGAAAATGAGGCGTATCTTTCACGACAGGATGAAGCGAAGTGGCTCAATCATCAATATTTACGACTGAAACACCCGATGCGAAACGACCACTTCTTGTAACTTGTCGCCAGGTGAACTAGTCGTTCCTGGATATTGGTCGTATCAGAAAGATGGCTAAACAACTTCCCAAGCGGAACGAAATGGAATTTAAATTAGTTATATATCCAAACTATAAAACACTACGTTTTGATTGAGGAAAAGCACCAGGAGCAGAGGGAAATGTCTTTACTTGTTTCTTGAGATATTCTATAAACAGTGAATATGTCATTTTTTTTAGTAGGTTGTGATCTTTTGCATTATGTTGTCAACAAATGTCGGTGTATAATACTCTATTCAACGTCC
Organism: Macrobrachium nipponense; assembly: GCF_015104395.2. Classification (NCBI taxonomy): domain Eukaryota; kingdom Metazoa; phylum Arthropoda; class Malacostraca; order Decapoda; family Palaemonidae; genus Macrobrachium; species Macrobrachium nipponense. Next base: position 94,665,805 of record NC_087206.1, read on the forward strand.
CCAGTTCGAGTTGGCCCACTTTCTAAAAATATTTTTCTGTGTTACCGATATATAAAATGCATTGACAATAATTCCAAACTAAACTATTTCTTCATTAGTACATATAATATACGAATAAAATGCCTGCAGGCCATCCGCTCTTAGTTTTCTGTAAAAGCAAAGTACTGAGATTCGTTTGTCTGTCCGCCCTCAGATCTTAAAATCTGCTGAGTATAGAGGGCTACAAATTGGAATGTTGATCATCCACCCTCCAATCATCAAAGATACCAAACTGCCGCCCTCTAGCCTCAGTAAATTTTATTATATTTAAGGTTAAAATTAACCATGATCATGCGTTTGGCAACGACACAGGCCACCACGGCCGGTTGATAGTTTCATGAGACGTGATTAGGAGTTAACACAGCATTATACACTGTACAGAAAACTAGATTGCGCCAGAGAAACTCCAGCGCATTTGTTTACTCGCTGTATATGCTTACTATTAAAATGTATACTGTGGCCATGAACTCATCACTGTATGACTGGAGCGCACCAGACAACAGCACAGTCACGTCATTCGTTGCTGGAGTATGAATTTTCAAAAGCAGTTATGATTCCCTGAAGTAACCCAACATTGAAAACTCACCCACGCAATCTTCATAAAAGCTGGTTGTACGGAGGGGAAAAGCTGCATGCAACACTAAAAGAGGCATCAATAATTGTCTCCAAGACCAACTACACTCACCCACTCACCCACTCACGCGCGCACAAGCCGGTCAGCATGGATTTTAAATGGCTGATTTCTGTCCGGCAACGTACTGTAAAACAAATTGATCAAACACATCGAAAGCATGGGGGGTAAATAATACTGGGAAGCAAAACATTTTTATATATCTTTTTATTTGACAATTCTGAATGTTTTACCATGTCAGAGCAAAAATTATTCACATCACAGTGAACACGCATGTTCATCTGTATATTTACTTTTCAATGAAATACCGTTAAACAAGAGTCACTGTAAAGAAGAGCAGAAAAATAGTCGATAGAAAATGTATCATTTAGTTACATAGTTGATCACTGTTACTTTGCTGCTACGGCAAGAAACATAACAGCATTATACATATCATCTGCAACAAATATCTAGCTGGATTACTTCCTGCAAGCAGGGTTTTTTTTTTCTTCTTTTTCTGCTCCAATAATTCTACCCTACGGTACATTTAGCATTACGTTACTGGAATGACTTGATATTAGTTGAATCCTTTTATATCATACTCACGAAGTATTTTAGTAATAGTCTATTATTAACTAGTAAAGCAGTACTGTAATGCAACATCTTCTAATAATGCAGAACAAACAATTCATGTACTAAATTTTGATACATCTAACAGTTCACCTAACAAGTACAATAAAGCTCTCTATTTTTCTTCTGCCACTCCACTAATAGTAAAATCTGAATAACATTAGTTTTTATCTCTTTTATTGGGAACTCATTAAGACCATTTTCAAAGGAGACATCAGTCATTGTCATTCTATACCCTTAAATGCTGGTACCCAGCGAACCAGAGATTATCAATTCAATTATTGTCTTACTTAGGAAAAATAAAAAGTTTTACTTACCTAAAAGCGTGCTGTTTGTTATTATCTGGAATATCTTGCCAGGGTCCATCGTGGTTCGGTTACATATATATGTACTGTACTAAACCAGTTGGATTTTCAAGTTGACATCACTTATACGCGAAGAAAGTTTTTAGTGGTTCCCTCAGATTCTGAGGTAGACGTTCTTGGCTTCTGTTTCTTGGAAGCCTTCACGTGCAAGAAGTGTCCACTTGGTTTGCGTTACTCATACGTCTCTTTGAGTGTCTCTAAACACCAGTATTTCACGCTATAATAAATAATTTTCTTCACTGTATCAAGCGTTACCATAGACATCGAACATTACCATGCACGTCATGATATGACAATATTAGGATCAAGTATGAAAACAAAATGAAATATAAATTAAGAAATACAATTTCTGAATGTTTTGATGTAGGCTTTGAGTGAATCTGCTAAATCCTGATCCTTTGGAACATAAACAACAATCATGATGTACTGAATGATTTAACTTGAAGCGCAGTTTTTATTCTTACAGAAAAAAAGATAAGAATACGGGAAATGAAGTGTTAGAATAAAGTGAGGCCAGAAGTCTAAAAGAATGATAGCTCTGTAGAAAATTTACAAGTATAATGACACATCTTTACGTAGCAAAAGTAAATAAAAAAAATATGATTGGTCTGAATTTGGCTTTTCGCAGTATTTTTTGTTTATTCCATTCATATATTTACGTTTTAAATTTGATTTTTAATTCTTCGTGGTCTCTGTCATATCAATATTTTGTTTTTACCTTGGGTATAACTGCAGTTATCGGGTGCTTGGATTTTCATATTTCTTATTTTAGCTCAAATTTCTTTCATGCTGTTTTAATCAGATACAGGTGATATCCTTCATTTTTTTTAATTCCAAATGGCGTATGCTATCCACAGCATCATATCACCGTTATATCATATTGATTATAGTTTCTTTAGAACCAAAAGTTACAGTAAATGAAGAAATGGGCGTACGAAAGCCAAATGATCTACAATTAACTTCGGACTTTTCAGGCTTCATCTGTTTTCGTCCGAGTTCCGTTTTAGTTTATTGATTTTTCTTCAAATAGTTTGGCCGATAAAAATCATTTTTTTGCAACAACAAAGTTCTATGTATATTATATATATATATATATATATATATATATATATATATATATATATATATATATTATATATATATATATAAAGTAAATATGAAGAAGTTAATTCCGTCTGAGACGTTGAGTAGTCTGTTCGTTGCTGCTTAGATAAACTCTGACTCCTGTATAGTTATGAAACGGACACCAGAAGCTATAGTTGCGCAGTTTGACTTTTGCAACATAGTATATCGGTCATATCAGAAGCGTCGAGAATAATAATGGAAAATGCTCTGATAATTTGACAAATTTTGACTACTGTTTTTTTTTTTTTTTTTTTTTTCGTGAATCTCGTTCTGCCATTCATCGTAAACTAAAAGTATCACAGCTGTTGTGTAGCCACCGCTTACAGTGAGGGATTTTGAAATTAATGAAGCTGACAAGAAATTTATTTCCTGTAGGCGGGGTAGTAAGACGCGTCAGATTTATACTTCACTTTCTTACGCCAGCTGCAATTTATTCTCGGGTTTCCTTTGCAGCAATGTAATGGACTTGATAAAGTGTGATTTTCTGGGTTGAGAGATAAATCTTGGAATGTGAAGTAAAGAATAGCTGACATCAGAGGCTTATTATCAAACTATAATGAAGCATAATTCAGTTTCAAGACATGCTAGTGGATATTATTCAAGGCATTATCCGAACCAAGGAAGAGATGGTGTCTCGTAGCGCTTTATGAATTACACTTTATTCCTGTAACTTTTTTTTGCTTGTAAAAAAACTTTGATGGATTACTGACAGATGGATTTTCTATATATATGACCGGAGAAACAATAGATGCAAATTCAAAAAGATGCCCCTATAAAAACAACGAGACAATTAGTGTATCATAACAAACGCCATGGTTTCATAAAGTTAGCACATTTGTTTTAGACACTTTTACGCTAGCTTCTAAATTTGAACGGTCTGATAAATTATTAGGTATACCTGTAGAACCAATGAGTATGCTATGTTTAGCCTGATTCAGTCAAGAATGTTGCGAATCCACTCAGCTTTGCTTAATACGTTCTGACGAAACAGGGATCAGCAAAATTTACAGAAAACTGATACGAAATGAGAGACAGAAAACTGATAGGAGCACGAGGTTACTACAACTTCTATTTACCATTGAAAAACAGGGAGACAATATTGCAGGAGGAAGATGCAGCAATTTAGACTGTTCTTAAGTTCACTAACATATCACAGGAATAGGCTCGTATTCTGTGTTGAAGTTAAAAAAAAGTGAAATTAAGATTTCGTGGTATTTCCTCCAAATTTGATGCTAACTCATCTAAATAAGAACATAAGAAATGGAAGGTGATCGTGGAAAACAGTGAGAAAGTCCGAAAATAAAACGTTCCTCTGTCTTCATCAGTGTAAAGTCTTTTCATGATTTTTTAATTCCATGTGTATGGGGGAGGGGGTTAATGAGAGCGTGGGCAATGGGCACGAAGGTGTGAGAAGCAAAGGAGAATTTTGCTATCATAGTTTCCTGTACTTTTGACAGGCAAGCAAATCAGTAAAGTGGCAACTATTTTCATTACGCTGGGATGTAACTTAAACTAAAATGGTATGCCAGATGACACTTAAATGTTGAAAGGGTCTCCGCCATACTTCCAGGAACATCACAAAAGTTATTCATGAGATGGATATTTTTTTGTATTCACAAAGCCAAAGAAAGAGAATTTTTTCTCTTTTGAAATCTGTGAAGAAATTAATATCATTCTAGCTGCTTTGTGTACAATCACCATCTATTACCTTAAAATAAAAAGGTTGCTAGATCCGTAATGACTAATGGAAATAATACATTCAAAATACACCATAGGCGGACACTTCAATATTCACATCTCTCTCTCTCTCTCTCTCTCTCTCTCTCTCTCTCTCTCTCTCTCTCTCTCTCTCTCTCTCTCTCTGTGTAAGGTTTGGTATAGCATAGTCAATCCACAAAACCTAATCAGAAAATGTGCTGCATGCAACATTCCGACCCATCCACAGTGTGCTGAGGTAATGCAAGATTTGAGAAAAGATACAAGAATTTTTTGTTCAACATGTCTATCATGGATAGACAATGTTATTAAATCAAGATTGAATGTACAAATAGTTGAGGATGAAGAAGAAGAGGAAGAAGAAGAAGAAAAAGAAGAAGAGGAAAACGGAAGAGAAGTAAACAAAAATGAAATGACAGAAAAAAATAAGGAAAACAAAGAACAAGATAAAAGTATGGATGCAGAGATACTCATTGATACTACATATGAGGCAATAAAGCAGCATACCTACGAAGAAATAAATTACGATATGACAACAGAAAAGCAAATCCCGAAGAGGCTCTACCCAGATCTACACAATGACGGGAAAGAGGAAAAAATGGACAAGAAAGACAAAATCTGCAACCTTTTGAAAAGAGGGAATTGCAGATTTGGAGAAAGATGTTACTACAAACATCCTAAGGTATGTCAAAACTATGAAATATATGGTAAATGTGCATACTTAGATGGCTATGGGGATGATTGCAGAGATCTGCATCCAAAAATATGTAAAAGAAGGAAAAGGATGTAAGTTCGACAAAAAATGCAAATATATGCACCCTGTAGCCATGAATCATAATCAAATAAATAACCAACCAAGTAATAAAATCCAAAATAAGAAAGAAACAAATAAAGAGATAAATCAAGAATATCAGGTAAAAGAGAAAAGCAAACCACAATGATATATGCAGAGGTGTCAGCAAAAAATTTCAAAGCATCAGCTCCGAAATTCTACTCAAGAGATAATATCTGTAGTATTATGCAAGAGGATATTGCAGAAACGGAGAACATTGCAGATTCAGACACAAAATGAATAATTATGAGAAGGAATATAAAATATTATGGAAAAGTTGGATTTTTTAATGTCAGAAATTTCTGGAAATGAAAAAAAGAACAACATACCAGAACAGGAAAGAGACATGGGAAAATCCTTATTACTACCAATATTAAATGAAGGAGAAAACACGCAAACCATCATAGTGATATATGCGCAGGGTTTAGTTACGAGTAACTCAAAAAGAAAAATAGAGTACGTTAGAAGAACTAACCCAAAATGAAAAGAAAATAGATATAATGAATATAGTGAAACCTGGTATTCCAAGAGACTGGGAATGATGATCAAATAAAAGGGTTCCAAACTTATAGATCAGATAGAAAAAATAGGAATCAAGGGGGAACCGCAACTATATGGGAAAGACAAAAAACAAGGAAAAATAAAATATGAGAAATATAGTAACTCAGAATGTGAACTAATAGCGGTAGAATTTGAATCTGAAAAATTGATGAACATAGTAATATATAGACCTCCTAATACTAAAGAGTTTGACTTAATAATTGAAAAATTGGATGATATATGTAGAAATCACAAGGATGGACTATTCTCCTATCTGGTGACTTCAAACTTTCCTTTGCGTAGAATGGAAAGAAACGAATAGGAGACTGTGGTTGTACTTATACATATAAAAATAAGAGTAATAGTAGTGCAGAAGATAAGAGGCAATTTGAAAAGCTATTAGATATGCTACTAGATACCACATTCAACAATAAATCACCTGCCAACAAGAAAGGAAAATACTTTAGACCTAGTATTTGTGAACGAGATGAATTATGTTAAAGAAATAATAGTTATAATGCGAGTATTTCAGATCATAATGTCATAGAATTAAAACGGTTCATTCCCAAGCAAGTGAAAATAGAGATAAGCAAGAAATGAAAAAGTGGGAAGGATATGGAAAATACAACTTCTACAGTAAAAACTATAAAATGGTCAGAAATTAATGAAGAATTAAACAAAGATTGGGATAACATTTTCGTAAGTGATGACATAAGGGTAAATACGGAGATATTATCATAAAAATATTCCGGAGAAAATAGAGGATAAATATATACCGAAGAAGAAAAGTAAACATCATTCATGCATACCAAGAGACAGAAGGATCTTGTTCCAGAAAATCAGAAAGTGGAAAAAAGGTCTTGCAAAAGAAAAAAATGCGTGGAAAGTATAGAACTAAAAAGTAAGATAGAAAATTGCAGAACAAAAGATTATACAATCAAAAGAAAATGAAAAACGGGACTTGGAAGAAAAAACCCTATTAAATATCAAGCAAAACCCCAAACTATTATACTCATATGCGAAGAAGATGAATAAAAGAAGAATAGAAATAGGCCCTGGCAGAACGATATAAGAGAGAATTCACCCCTAGAATAGATAATGAAGATAATGATATAGAAGTAAGGGACGAAAAAAGAGTGAATATTTAGCTGACATAGAAATTAATGAAGCTGATATTGTGCAGGCAATTAATGAAATTAATGGAGCTGCTGCCAAAAGGGTCGGATGGAGTCCCTGCTATTTTGTTAAAGAAAGTAGTTCATTCTATCGCAAAAGCCACTTGCAATATTATT
>NC_087206.1:94682953-94700453 GCF_015104395.2 Macrobrachium nipponense
CTGTATAGGTACATTTCAAGTCAACACTGACTTCTGTTTCACTTGAATACGATTGTCTTCTTCTTTCAATCATTTGATGTCATGGAAATAAGTGGCAGGTATTATATGGGGAATGCTATATCTACTACCATGCAGTACCTTACTACCAGCACCAACGCATTTATCCTGTTATCTATTCGCCACAGCACGGTTCTTGTATATCAAGTTTTTGTTGGTAAAAACAGAAATCCATACCTAGAACCCTGACTATCAGTGTTATGTTCTCTAATCGCTAAACTGGGCATGCCACTTAGTAACTTGTTTGTAACTTGTTTTTATATATGGCGCTGAAACTAATCTTCATACTACTCAGCCATTCACTTTAATTTTCCAATATTCGAAGTCTTCTTTGCCTAAAAGACTTCTTAGTACTTCTCATTTTAATAATCTGTTTTCCCATCAGCAATCAAAAATAAGCATCTACGCTTTGAATGTCTGACTAGTATAGAAGTGAAACTAGATTTTTCCTATCTTGCTTATGGAAAAAGTAAGATAGTCATCATAATCTCAAATTATGTCCTCATTTTATAAAAAAAAAAAAAAAAAAAAAAAAAAAGAAAAAAAAAAAAAAAAAAAATCGGATAGCTGTATAAATGTCTTTTTTTAAATAGCTTGAAATTAACCGTTGTTTTAGTTTACAATGATCTTACTAGTTTAATGTACAGCTATGAAACTTGTACTATATATGCTAGTTTCTTTATATATCCTTCTATTTATATTACCTAAATAAATGATGTAATCTTTTAATAATCTGTGCCCATGCAGCACTCGTCAAGCTAACATTTCGCGCAGGCGGTGTGATATATCATCTTTCGAAATTGATAATGTCCAGGTAATGTTTGTTAATTCAGCCTTAGACTACATTACGTCACATGGTAAAGAATAGGCAGCTATTAAAGATCATATGCAATTTCCTAATTGAAGTGAATTATACATTTCTGCAATGTTTTTGAAAACACAATATGGACACGAATTTCCTTTCCGTGTTTCCCTTGAATATAAAAAATAATCTGATTCGAGATCTCACTTTTGTCAGTTCCCCAGTGCGAAAATTACCTGAGAAAAACACGAAATCATACTCAGGTATTTTTATATCTTATTTTCTGGTTAGAAGATTTCAACGTTGGCATTCCTTGTCGTTTTTTAAGACCATACATTAGAGCACATTCACTGCCTCGCTAAAATTGATGCTCACCTAAAAATACTCTGAAAAACAAGGCTTATTTTACTTTCTCTTATTTTCTTGTAAACATATTGTTCTACCTCCATGTACTTGGAGAGACATAGATCTTTAAAAACTGCTGGAATCATTCGTTCAAATGTTTGCCAAGTTCAGGAATATATTGTCTTTCTCAGCTGAGGACCACTACAGCCTCGTCTGACAACCTTTATATGGAAATGGCTGGAATACCTTTTAGCGTAATTACACTGGAACTCAGTAATACAGCACAGAGTAAAGGGAAATTGATACGAAATATATGTGAAATAGGCCCAGGAATATTTGAAACTTCTTTTTATCTGGAAGCTTCTAGTTACTATATTTTTAGTGTGCACAGAGACATTATGGAGTGTTGTGGCCGAGAGCCTAATATATCATATGAAGGTGGAGGAAAACTGACAGATGAATCGGCCTTTGCAAAAGAGAGTGAAAAACTAAAAGCATTATCTCATCTCGGAGGAGTTAAAATAGACTGTACAGTGTATGCTTTTTGGAATTATCCTAATTGAATGATATATGAACCCCAGCTGATGACGTACTTCGAGGAGAAGCTGGTAGAATAATTAAAAGATAAAGAGATGATAGAAATTGAAGGAATAAAGAAGATAACTGGAGCCTTACTACCACTTCTAAATCTAATTATTACATGCAGTTCTACTCGATTACCTAATACAATAAAAGCAGTCTGGTTACGTTTTAAGGTTAAGCAATATATCCCAATACCAAGAAGATGTTTTCATTGTCAAGAATTTGCACATATGTTAGGGTCTTGCAAGTAGAAGCTACATGACAAGGCTGCCTCATTTGTTAAATGTAGTGAACCAGAGCATGGTGTAAGTAATAAAGAAGAAAGATATATTCATTCCAGATTTGCTACCAACCGAAGAAGAAATGTCAATGCTACCAGAAGTAATGTATATAGAACATTAATGACGACTTGTACTTCCACCTCTTTGAAGGCTGCGCCAGTAGTTTCTAACACTCCTGCCTCTTCGGAGGCAACGCCAGTGATTTCTGGTGCTCCTGCCTCTTCAGAGGTGGCGCCAGTGGTTTCTGGAGCTCCTGCCTCTTCAGAGGTGGCGCCAGAGATTTCTGGCACTCCTGTCTCTTCAGAGGTAGCACCAGTGATTTCTGGTGCTCCTGCCTCTTCGGAGGTAGCACCAGTGATTTCTGATGCTCCTGTTTCTTCAAAGGTGGCACCAGTTGTTTCTGGAGTTTCTGCCTCTTTGGAAGCAGTGCCAGTGATTTCTGGGGCTCGTGCTTCTTTGGAAGCTGTACAGTTATACCTAGTGTGTCGGGTTCTCTGGAGGTTGCATCAGTTATGGCTGACATTCCTGTCTCTTTTCAGGCTGCATTATCACTATCTGGTGCTTGTGTCTCATTGGAGCCTTCAGACGCTTTGAAGGATACAACAACGTCTGAATCTCATTACCCTCCTCAGGCAGTGCCAGCTTTGTCTGATGTTCCTGAGATCGATAACCCTCTGAAAAGGAAGGCAGCCATAAAGGATTAGTCGCCTTTCGGAAAAAAAGGAGTAAGTCAATAAGCTGAAAGCGCTTAAGAGGCTCCAATTTGACAGCCTCAAAAGGAAAGTAGAATTCATTCATTTTCTCCAGTAGAGCTGTCAAAGCTGTAAGAGCTAAACGGGGAAAACTATGTCTCCTACATATATAGGAGACCAAGATTGATAATAATACGTGTCCCAGCCCGCAAGAGTATATAGCCTATCATTCCACCTATAACATAAATATAGGAGGTCACGGGTTTGTAATTTTATATGTTCGTAACAACAACCCACATAATCCTTTTAGTCTACCTTGCATATGATAGGTGGGCAGATCCATTTGTAAAGAAAATTTACAGCATGCTCTATCTACCACATAGTGAAGTCATCCCCATTGATAAATTTAAATCCCACTCATTCAACAGCTACCACGTCCCTTTGTTATTCTGGAAGACATGTATAGTAGAAACCCTTTTTTGGGGTGATATCGTCACCAATCAAAGAGGAAATTGCCTGTGTTCCATCATAGATAGTAAAAATGTAGGAATCCTCAACACGGGGGAGAGTCTACTCATCTTCACGTTCAAACAGGCACATTACCAGCAATTGATTTATCCGTATGCAGTGATGACTGCCTTATTGGTTTAAATTGGATGGTGATGAATGATGGATTTACCAGCGACCATTTTCTAATGGCAATGAATATAGCTTCGAATGCTCCATCTTCAAGGCTATCCGAAGGGAATATTTGCAAAGGTGATTGAGCAACTTTCCAGGAACACAGCTCAATCGATGACTCAGCCGATGACCTTCCTTGTGTAGATGATGCTCTTGACTTTTTTAATATAATTATGTTCTCAGCTGGTCTTCAATCTATACCTAGGACTTTGGGCATATTTATCCACTGACCAGTTTCCTGGTGGATTAGTAAATGCCATGAAAGTCATAGAACTATGAGGTCAGCTTTCACTAAATACCTTAGACGAACATGGGAATTTTGAAAAGCAAGAGCTCATTTCTGCATGGAATTGAAAAAGGCACGAAAGGAATCTTCGACAATTTTCATATCTTTACAAATTCGAAAACACCCTTGACTATAGTTTGGAAGCGAGTTAGAAAAATATCAAGATAATTTACTCTTTATCAATCTCTAGTTATCAAGGTCAATGGTTGTGACGTAGCAGATCCCTAGTTAGTGGAAATGAGTTTGCCAAACATTTTGCTAATATTGCCAGAAAAAATTATGAAACACCCTATTCAGCTCAAAGAAGGAAAATCGAACAGGTCGAAATCGATTTTAATACATCAAGGAAATGAACACTACGATGTACCTTTTGCTATGAGAGAATTTGAATCTGTCTTAAGTAGATGCAGCCAATCATCTCTTAGACTGGATGATACAACATACTCAAGGATTAAAGATACCCCCTAAAATACCAGGCTTTTATATTAACCCTCATTAACAGAATTTTGCGAGAACATATCCTCCCTAAGATATGGGAGATGTTAAAATTACTACCATTTGTGAAACCAAGGAAAGACCCATTCATAAAAGAAAATTATCGGCCTATTGCACCGACATCGTGTCTGTGTAAGATAATGGAAAAAATGGTGAACATTCGTTTGACGTGGTAATAAATATCTGTCGCCTGGTCAGTGTGGTTTTCGAGCTATTCACTCCACAACTGATGTATTATTTGAATGGAATCTTCAATATGTGATGCTTTTGTTAAACAAGCAACTTCACATCACTGTTTTCTTTGATCTCGAGAAGGTTTATGATGCAACAAGGGGTTACAGCATTCTGATGGTTCTTTATGACTTGAAAACTGCTTTTGGCTTCACTTTTACAACCGAGGTCAGGTACGAGAGGACCGTTCATTTCCTTGTATATCATATCCCACTTCACAAAATATGAACCGCCGCCTGAATGGATGGGAAGAGTTCCCAGAAAATCTGCCATTGGTGCCGACATCACACGAGCCTTCCCTCACTACAGTGCCTGACAAACTTGATAATTTAAGGCAGACTTTGGTAAAAGATAGATTCTCCAGGAACATTAGATAATAATAAGGAAAAATCAGATGAGTTCTGTGTGCAAGCCCAAAATACCAGTGAAAGGAAGGAAACCATTGACAATTTTTCCACTAAATTGACTAAGGAAGATTATATGAATAAGGATCAGAGGCCCCTCAGATGACCGTTATCAATGGAGTAACACTAGAGACACCTTACTGCAGAGTATTACTGAAAGTCTTTAGCTGACCCAGCCTGGCAACCAGTGTTGTGAAGACCAATACTACAACCAGGAGGTCGAAAGAATCGAGAACCAACTTGGATTTACAAATTGAAGAGTTCGGTGGTGACATTTATCTACTAATGTAACCTGTATGTTGCCAGTTCAAGTTCACTGTTACAAAGGGGCCATCCACCTGCACTTTGGAGATATGCATGACAGAAACTACTGTTTGAATGACTTTATTGGAAACCCAGAAAGGGTGAATTGCGGTTAATTGTGGTTAATTATACATGCGAAGAAGAAGAAGAAAATGATGATGATTTTTAAGCGATAATGCCTGCACTTTTGTCTTTTCCTTGTAATTCAGCACAGGTACACACATGCAGTCATTGGTAAGTAGCATTTTGTTATTGTTATAATGGTGTGTGCGTGTTTTTGTCTTTTGATAATATAGTATTTTACCTGTATATTGGAAATGCAAAAGTATGTTTTTTTTATTATTTGAATATGTTATTTGATTTTACATCAGATTTTAACCATAATTTAATTCCATATTTGTCTGGCTTGCTGGTGAGACACTATTGAATAGCCACTACATTTTATTGGTAATAAGTGTCCATCCACGGTTAAATTTTCGTTTGTTCTATGGCAAGATATACCGTTTCTGATAAATCTGTCTCAAACTTCAGAAATCAAAGCAGATTTATCGCTTTGCAGTCAAGTGGATCTTGCAGATCTGACATCAAATCCAAGAACTCTCATAATTTCTTGAAATGATTTCTTTACATTCTTTGACGTAAAAATTGAGATCTCCATTTTTTTTTTCCAAAGATGTCCTATCGGTTGCCCTTTAGCGAAAATTCCTAGGGCCTTAAGTCGCATATAGTACATCTTCAGATGAGATTCTCCAAGAACCATTCTTCAGTTTCATGCAATCTTCAATTGCAATACACTTTTGTATGTGTTTGATAGAGCAGTCTCCTCTGAGTAATGTAAAAGCCCTTAGAACATTTCCTTTAACATTAACGCTTGGCAAACGATGTAGGTCCAGGCAATGCTCGAAAAATATTTTGGGTCGCAACACTTCTGGTGTTGATATTTTGTTCAATTATTTGCCAATATGTTCCGTCCCTGCCTGCGAACATGAAGCAGATCTTTCCAGACCTTTCCGCATCTACTTCATTTTCTTCTTCTTTCTTAAATGTATATCCACTTTGTATTGTGTCATCATTATCACCATCTGCTTCTTCATCAGATGCGGTTGAGCTTTCAGTATTTGGGATATATTCTTCTTCCTCGGAATCAGAGGATGATATTGTAGTCAACAATGTTAGAATTCTGTTTCCCGAAAGAAATCGTGGAAGACATATTCACTGTATTTCATTTCAGCAGAGACTTACTGGCTAATTAACCTTTAATTTATAATGAGTCACAAAATATTATGTATATTACCACATCATGATAAACAACCATATTCCCCATTTAGACTAGCTGTCATAATAACTGTCCGGTCGTTGACGGTAGAACAATAAACTTGTTTCGCTTTTCTTTTAGCTCAACGTATATCGCGGCGAATTAGGGAAAGTCAAGGTAAATCGTGTTTATTTTAGGACAAATTACGGAATATACATACATTTGAACGTAAAATTATAGTAAAAAAAATAAAACAAATAAAACAAACTAATAAAAGGAGACTATTTCAATCCGGCGCTTTGATAGACCAATAGCTTAATTTTTTAGCAAACTAGCCTAGCTCTTGTAATGAACCATGAGGGCCAGGGCTGTCTTACTTCGTTTTCCTAACCACTTCATACGCTGTATGCCTTTTATGTTTTTGACGTGTAACAAGTAGCCATGGATCATCATGCTGGAATAATATGTTTCAGTAAGTGGAATATTGGGTGAATTGGACTGGAAAATGAAGCCTCTTTCAATTTGGGATAACATATCTAATACGATCATCCAAAATATATCCTTTCGTTAAGAAAATGATAAGGAATTAACACTTAAATTACCATAAATTGGCACGCATTAGTACTTGAAATAGGATGAGCCAGAAAATAATAAATGAATAAATAAAAATGAGAGGCGGTGCTATATTTCTCCAACTGGAAGAGGTATAAGAAAGCAGACACTGCAACTATAACGCGTATCAGCTGATGAAGATAAACTATCTTAGATTGATGAAAAAATACTGGACTCACGTGTCCATAATTCAGTATATGAAATGACCTTCATGACCTTTAATAAAAAGGTATTGGATGTTACTGAGCGGGAGCAAACACCATTATGTTAACGTTCCTTAGACAATGAAGACTTGAAAATACCCTGGAAATATTTTTCTAGCTGTCATGAAGTGAATACATGCGAACTTATATATTGACATTAATAAATATCATAACGAAAACTTAACTGGACCCATAACGAAACTTCATAATCTGATGGAAATTCAGCAGCAGAGTCTGGTTTAAAGCTATATTTAGAATAGTTTACGTTACATTTTCATTTTCTATACCTCTAAGGTATTCATAGAAAATGGTACATAGAAGGCTGACAACAGGAATTTAGATATTTTGTAATTTGACTAATATTTTTGATAATAGGATTAATTATGACTATTATTTTTGATAAGAGGATTAATTATGACTGCTTTCTAGTTATAAATACAAATGTAAAAGTCTTCAAATACAAAATCGACATCATTGCATATTTTCAAAAGTAAATGTCGACGTATTATGAAAAGATTTTGCTATGATATACTAACAGCAAAAATTTTAGAGAGCAATCATATGCAATGGGCAGGACTCACAAACTGAAAGATTATTCTTTTTATGTCAAAGAGCGAGACTCTCCTATCACGAGTGAATAGTAAAAAAAATCCCTCACATATCATAGAAAAACTTCGCATAATCGAATAAAAGTTCCACACAACATGAAATGGCGTATTAGGAAAAGTTCTTTCTTATTTTCGTAGACATAAAGTTCATAATTTTATCTCATAATCTTGCTAAAATTTATTTCAGGGTACAAGATTTCGGTAACTCACAATAATTTTGTTTGAAAATTCTCTAATAATATGAATCCAGAAGGGGCAAGAATTTACTTCTGCTAGATTCTGAAACAGCATGCTTTTAAAAATTAATAATACCATTAAGATTCTGCTAGTGTTCTTAAAAACAAGCTTTCCAAGAAGACTTAGGGATATATAAAGATGATTTATGAGAAGTACAATCGAGAAGTACAATCATCTACAGTAAACATGACAAATTCTCGAGTGAAAATAGAAAAGAAAGATAAAGTTTATAATAGACTACATGGCATGTTGGTGAAAAGGGACCGGTGTTGTTAAACCAGATATTAGATAATTGACAGGATTAAATATATAAGCAGAGAGTCTACCAGACTCATTATGGCAGTGTATTGCAGATATCAATAAACATAATTAAAGGTCATCAGACTTCTGAGAAAGGATGCCTATGCATGGCAAATGTAGATTTTGAGCTATCAGGTTAGTCTGGGGTTATGAAATCATGACATAAGATCCAGGAAAAGGATTTGGAATATATTATAAGATGAACTTTGAACTGGGTTACCGAAAAAATCAGGATAATAATGACATACGTGAATTATTATATTTGTCACCTTTCATGGAAAACTGCACAAAAGAAAGCGTACATCATGATACACACATACACATAATTATGTATATAATGTGTCTGATTAAAATCATAATTACACGTATTTCGTATGTCACTTAATGCTACAGATGAAGAAATAACATACTGGATGTGGGTCCTGATCAGTTTCGACTTTATTTCTTAGTCATTGACGAAGGACTTACAGATAGTGGAAGAAACTGACAATAGATATGCTCGGGGGACATTGAAAAAAAAAAATGCACAAACGTCCAAAAGTCCTGGGAATTACAAACCCACAGCCGACAGGTATCGGGGTGGGTGGGGTGGGGGGTGACAACCCTCATTAGTGGTCAGCCAACACCATGTTTACACATTTGTCCCTTTCCATGCTTATCTACTGCCTTCCATGAAATGTAAACATTTTACACTTTTTCTTTTAAAGTGTAGAATGAAGTTCATGCATGCGTTGAATGTTCATGTCTTTACAAAATTATTCTTTTATAAATCTAGACGCCATGGCTTTTCTTTCCATTGCATTATTGGATTCAGCTATCGTCTCTTCCCCTGCCCAGTAGATTTTATGATTGTTTTGATGATTCACAGTGAAGATTTGATAGAAAAAATTTGTCTAGACTCTGGCGTATGGATAATTCACTAGCACTTCAAACAAACACACACACACACACACACACACACACACACACACATATATATATATATATATATATATATATATATATATATATATATATATATATATATATATATGTGTGTCGTGTGTGTATATATATATATATATATATATATATATATATATGTGTGTGTGTGTGTGTGTGTGTGTGTTTGTGTGTGTATGGACGTAATTCAATTCGACGTGCTGCTAGTGATTCTTGGGTGTAGATGTGAATGTGGTATGTTTGTTGTTGTTTTTTTTATCTCTCTCTCTCTCTTGTTATCAAGAATTCAAAATAGAAGTAAATGCATACCAGTGAACTATAACAATGTAACAGAAGAAAATAGTTTTAAATTTTATTTCCTACCCACCCTAATCGAAGAGAAACGAAATGCCGTTGGATTTAGCGCAGATTATTGTGACCGCCTGTTGCAGTCAATAAAAAATCGAAATATTACGTCGAAACGGGAAATAACAGAACTATAAAAATCCCTTCGCCTATCATCGTGACTGCTGCTGGATCCAGTTAGTTTCACTTTTGGGTTCAAATTACTCCTCTTTCCTTTTTATATATAATATATATTTTAATATCATAATTCAGATCAATCTCGTCCTCTCTCTCTCACTGGAACAAATCTAATGAAAACATCTTGAAAATAATTGAAGAAGTTCCAAATAAAATCCAAGTGGTCAAGAGACTCATAAAGAAAATATACATAAACCAACATATTCCGACAAAGAAAATGAATAAGGTGAATCTTGTGAATATACTAATTGATGCATTAGGAAAAAGAATGCCAAAAGCATGCAAACTGTGTAAGGTTTGGTATAGCATAGTCAATCCACAAAACCTAATCAAAAAATGTGCTGCATGCAACATTCCGACCCATCCACAGTGTGCTGAGGTAATACAAGATTTGAGAAAAGATACAAGAATTTTTTTGTTCAACATGTCTCATCATGGATAGACAATGATGTTATTAAATCAAGATTGAATGTACAAATAGTTGAAGAAGAAGAGGAAGAAGAAGAAGAAGAAGAAAAAGAAGAAGAGGAGGAAAACGGAAGAGAAGTAAACAAAAATGAAATGACAGAAAAAAATAAGGAAAACAAAGAACAAGATAAAAGTATGGATGCAGAGATACTCATTGATACTACATATGAGGCAATAAAGCAGCATACCTACGAAGAAATAAATTACGATATGACAACAGAAAAGCAAAATCCCGAAGAGGCTCTACCCAGATCTATACAATGACGGGAAAGAGGAAAAAATAGACAAGAAAGACAAAATCTGCAACCTTTGAAAAGAGGGAATTGCAGATTTGGAGAAAGATGTTACTACAAACATCCTAAGATATGTCAAAACTATGAAATATATGGTAAATGTGCATACTTTAGATGGATATGGGGATGATTGCAGAGATCTGCATCCAAAAATATGTAAAAACCTAAAAGAAGGAAAAGGATGTAAGTTCGACAAAAAATGCAAATATATGCACCCTGTAGCCATGAATCATAATCAAATAAAATAACCAACCAAGTAATAAAATCCAAAATAAGAAAGAAACAAATAAAGAGAGAAATCAAGAATATCAGGTAAAAGAGAAAGCAAACCACCAATGAGATATGCGAGGTGTCAGCAAAGAATTTCAAAGCATCAGCTCCGAATTCTACCTCCCCAAGAGATAATAACTGTATTTATTATGCAAGAGGATATTGCAGAAACGGAGAAAATTGCAGATTCAGACACAAAAATGAATAATTATGATGAAGGAAGATCAATATAATGGAAAAGTTGGATTTTTTAATGTCAGAATTTCTGGAAATGAAAAAAAGAACAACATACCAGAAACAGGGAAAGAGACATGGGAAAATCCTTATTATACTATCAGTATTAAATGAAGGAGAAAACACGCAACCATCATAGTGATGAATGCGCAGGGTTTAGTTACGAGTAACTCAAAAAGAAAAATAGAGTACTTAGAAGAACTAACCCAAAATGAAAAGAAAATAGATATAATGAATTAAGTGAAACCTGTATTCCCAAGAGACTGGGAATGATGATCAAATAAAAGGGTTCCAAACTTATAGATCAGATAGAAAAAATAGGAATCAAGGGGAACCGCAATATATGGGAAAGACAAAAACAAGAAAAATATATAGAGAAATATAGTAACTCAGAATGTGAACTAATAGCGGTTAGAGAATTTGAATCTGAAAAATTGATGAACATAGTAATATATAGACCTCCTAATACTAAAGAGTTTTGACTTAATAATTGAAAAATTGGATGATATATGTAGAAATCAACAAGGACCTGGACTATTCTCCTATCTGGTGACTTCAACTTTCCTTTCGTAGAATGGAAATAAAGAAACGAATAGGAGATTGTGGTTGTACTTTATACATATAAAAAAGAGAGTAATAGTAGTGCAGAAGATAAGAGGCAATTTGAAAAGCTATTAGATATGCTACTAGAATACAACATTCAACAAATAAACTCACCTGCCAACAAGAAAGGAAAATACTTTAGACCTAGTATTTGTGAACGAGATGAATTATGTTAAAGAAATAATAGTTTATAATGCGAGTATTTCAGACCATAAATGTCATAGAATTAACAGTTCATTCCAAAGCAAGTGAAAATAGAGATAAGCAAGAAATGAAAAAGTGGGAAGGATATGGAAAATACAACTCTACAGTAAAAATATAAAATGGTCAGAAATTAATGAAGAATTAAACAAAGATTGGGATAAACATTTTCGTAAGTGATGACCATAAGGGTAAATACGGAGATATTATATAAATATTGGAGATAATAGTGGAAAAATATATACCGAAGAAGAAAAGTAACATCATTCATGCATACCAAGAGACAGAAGAATCTTGTTCCAGAAAATCAGAAAGTGGAAAAAAATAAAAAAGGTCTTGCGAAAGAAAAAAAATGCGATGGAAAGTTATAGAACTAAAAAGTAAGATAGAAATGCAGAAAAAAAGATTATACAATCAAAAGAAAATGAAAAACAAAACGGGACTTGGAAGGAAAAAACCCTATTAAATATCAAGCAAAACCCCCAAACTATTATAACTCATATGCGAAGAAGATGAATAAAATGAAGAATAGAAATAGGCCCTCTGAGAATTGAAGGGAGATTAACGAATGAAAAAAAGGAAATTTGCACATACTGCAGAACGATATAAGAGAGAATTCACCCCTAGAATAGATAATGAAGATAATGATATAGAAGTAAGGGATGAAAATAGTGAATATTAGCTGACATAGATATTAATGAAGCTGATATTGTGCAGGCTATTAATGAAATTAAAAATGGAGCTGCTGCAGGGACCTGATGGAATTCCTGCTATTTGTTAAAGAAAGTAGTTCATTCTATCGCAAAGCCAACTTGCAATATTATTAAGACAAAGTAGATACAGGCAAGATATATGATGGAGCACAAATTAGCGTATACCCCTACTTTCAAAAGTGGATCAAGACTAGAGGCAAGTAATTATAGGCCTGTGAGTCTAACATCACATATAATGAAAGGTGTATGAAAGGGTAATGAAAGAAAAATATTATGAACATTTAATAAAAAAAAAAAAAATAATTTGTTTAATAAAGGACAACATGGTTTCGTACCCGAAAAAGTACACAAACCCAACTGTTAGTCCACCGTGAAAAAAACATATTCAAAAATATGAAAAGCGGAAATGAAACAGATGTGGTTTATTTAGACTTTGCAAAAGCTTTTGATAAAGTAGACCATAATATATTAGCGAAGAAAATTAGAAAACACAATATCGTGGATAAAGTAGGAAGATGGTTAAAAGAATTTTTACACAACAGAAAAACAGATAGTTATTGCAAACGACGAGAAATCGGATGAAGCCAAGGTAATATCCGGTGTGCCGCAAGGGTACGGTGTTAGCTGCAATACTGTTTGTTATTATGATTGAAGACATAGACAATAATGTTAAGGCTTCGGTAGTGAGTAGTTTCGCAGATGACACAAGAATAAGTAGAGAAATTACTTGTGATGAAGATAGGAACGCTCTACAAAGAGACCTTAACAAAGTATATGATTATGCAGAGGTAAAATAGGATGGTATTTAACTCTGATAAATTTGAATCAATAAATTATGGAGACAGAGAAAGAAAGCTATATGCATATAAGGGACCTAATAATGAGACCATCACAAATAAGGAAGCAGTTAAAGACCTTGGTGTGATGATGAATAGGAACATGTTATGCAATGATCAAATAGCAACTCTGTTGCAAAATGTAAAGCAAAAATGGGAATGTTGTTACGGCACTTCAAAACAAGAAAAGCTGAACACATGATTATGCTTTATAAAACATATGTTCGTAGTCCACTTGAATATTGCAATATGATATGGTACCCACACTATCAAAAGGATATTGCACAAATAGAGAGTGTACAAAGGTCCTTTACAGCTAGAATAGAAGAAGTTAAGGACCTAGACTACTGGGAAAGACTACAATTCTTAAAATTATATAGTCTGGAAAGGAGAAGAGAACGCTACATGATAATTCAGGCATGGAAACAGATAGAAGGAATAGCAGAAAATATCATGGAACTAAAAATATCAGAAAGAGCAAGCAGAGGTAGATTAATAGTGCCCAAAACTATACCAGGAAAAATAAGGAAAGCACACAGGACATTAATCCACTACGCACCAGCATCGATAATGCAGCGTCTATTCAATGCGTTGCCAGCTCATCTGAGGAATATATCAGGAGGTGAGCGTAGATGTGTTTAAGAATAAGCTCGACAAATATCTAAATGCATCCCAGACCATCCAAGATTGGAAGATGCAAAAATATACGGAAGATGTACTAGCAACTCTCTGGTAGACATTAGAGGTGCCTCACACTGAGGGACCTGGGGCAACCCGAACAAGATGTAAGGTCTGTAAGGTCTGTAAGGTCTCTCTTTCTCTCTCTCTCTCTCTCTCTCTCTCTCTCTCTCTCTCTCTCTCTCTCTCTCTCTCCTAATCAAATCTAATATATGAGGAAGACTGCTCTTTCAAACTCAAATACTTCCCGAATAAAGGTGTCACTCATTTCCTCTAAAACAGAAAAATGACATAATAAAGAAAAAGCGGTTTCCAACGATAAAATCGGTTATTCTTTTCGGACATTCGCAATCATCAGTCTGGCACAAGAGAGAGAGAGAGAGAGAGAGAGAGAGAGAGAGAGAATCATCGTAAAAGCTCCAACGTAAGTTCGACTAGGTCTAATCCAGATCAACCTGATGATCTATTTTGAGCTTACTTTTAAAGACAACTAAAATGCGAAGGATCCCTAATGTCTTTTAGTTAAAGGATCCATCCTAAGCCAAAGACACTCAGGCCCTCAGAGAGGGAATCCTCCTCCTTCCCGTTTGAGCAATGTTCTTCCTCCCCTTGAGAAGAGACTTTTGTGATCCTTGGCCACATCCAAATAACATATCAAACATCTACCATTATTTAAATAGTCAATCCAGGCGATGTAAGATGGAAGACAGTATGAGAGAGAGAGAGAGAGAGAGAGAGAGAGAGAGAGAGCTGCTTATAGGATAATTAAAAAGGATATTTTCGTATGAATAATATTCATATGAATTATCAGTTACAACTATATTTAAGGCATTTTTATTTAAAAAATGTGATAACGATTAAAAACAATACGATGTGATAAGATTCCATAATAATTATTTTCCAAAAAATATATGAAACCGTGTTTCTTAAAGCAGAAGGTCTCAAGTATATCCGTCAGACTAATAACTAAACAGGAACAAAAGTCTCTCTCTCTCTCTCTGTGCATATATATTTCATTCAATATTGCATTTCTTTGCGTGATTACCGTAATTTCCCTCCTCCTCCCTTTCGAACCATTCTAGCTATGTACTGGTTGTTTGAACGTGGACCACTTTTAGGGCAAGAAGGGCATGATCTCACCGAGCCAGGACTGGCGGAGCGACACCGCTTTTGTAAGTGGGTGTACATCTTCATGAAGTGCAAATGGAAGGGTTTGTATTTGTTTGATTAAAAATGCATTTTCCACTTCTCTATGCCAACTTTAAAGACCCGTCATTGAAGATTGCACCATAAACACTGGCCAAAAGTGAAAAAAACATCCATTGATAAGCACTTCAAGGAATTTTTTTAATAGCCTGTATAGCTGCTTGTTCATAGTCTTTCATAATGGATGAAACATTCAAGCTTCGACTTTGTCTTATAAATGTGAAAATAACGTCATAAGTCTCTTAGTCCTTTGAGCCCGACAAACAGTATAGAATAGTAAGGCTTTATTTTCAGCAATTAGACCATGGATAGTGTACAACTGTGAATTAACTGGAGCACAGTCAAATGTGCCACCACAAAACCAAATACACTTTTGGGATAAAATGTCCAAATTTCTCGCAGTTCCATAAATAGTCACTTTTCGTCTTCATACAACTTAAAATTTTCACCTGTTGTTGTAACGTTCAGGTCTTCATCGTCTTGTACGGACTTTTTCCTGTTCACTGTTCGCAAAAGAGAAGAAGTTTTGGTTAGTGGTCCTGCAACACTCAAAGGCACAGTACATGTTGCATTATCTACTATGCAGCCAGTCACTTCTTCAGTTTCACAAGCCCTTTGCTTAATTTCATTTACAGCTTTTAAGACAGCATTTCGATTATCATCTGGCGGATGGCAATGCCGTGAAGGATTTCCTTGAATCACATCATAAATAGTTTGTAATCTTGCTCCAAACTCACTCACTCGTTTTTTCACATCTCCAGTATGTTTTATCACCATGTTTCTTATCAATTGCGTAAGCAAAACCTTCATGCAAAAGTTTTCTAGCACCTCGCTCGGTCTTGACGAATTCCATTTTGCTCATGGGCTATGGTGAAATGTTTAATATTAGAGACTGTAATAATAGGAGAAAATACTTTAGAACAGAAACTTCTTGATTAACCATACTATCAATGACTAGATACCTAAGAACATAAATTCTTTCAAACTACCATATTATTCTGCTAACTATTCATGAACAACCATATTATCAATGAAAAGGCACTTAAAAAGAAAAATTGTTTCAAACTACCATACTATTTATGTATATACCATTCATTTCGAAAGATTGTCATTTCGACGAATTGTCATTTCGACGAATTGCCATTTCGACGAATTGTCATTCAACCAATTGTCTTTCGACGAATTGCCTTTAACCTTTACCTTGTGCTCGGGAATAGTATGGGTTATCAAACGTTATGAAATACATAGAAAATATTGTATGGGTATCCATTTAGTTTTATCTTAATTGAGTTGTAAATACTTTAAGGCAATGTTACTGTAGTAATTTTGAATTAACATTCAAATATGTTACAGCTATATGGATAAGGCCCATTAATCATTTTACCTTGCACCATACCACACCATACACTCGTATTTGTGGACTTGTCAGCCTGCAATAACTTGAAGTATTTTCTTCCTATACAGCGATACAGTTAGATAATTCTGGATGTTTTTCATAAAAACTTGTCCCTTTTTTTATTAGATTACCTGCGCCACAGCAAATTGCTCGAGCTGCTTGTTACCTGTGGAAATGGCGCATAACTATCTGGCTTGAGCCAGACCCTGAAGGAGTAAAGAAGTATTTGATTGGTTGATGGACGTGTGTGAAATATGCACATTGCTCCTGGCAACCACTTTAAAGGATATAGGAGCTTATTCTTAAACCGTCTCTATGAGTTATAGGTTTCAGCAGCAATACAGAACTATGGCAGTGTTTCCATTCCTCTCTGGGCAGAATCCACATTTGAGCCAATACTCCAAATACAGTGGATTCTAAGAACTCCCACTTCAGCTCTTTCGATAGAGACAAAGAGGGTTTCCTTGGAAAAGAGGTCGCTGATACCTGAAATGAAGTAGATATAGCCACTGAAATTTCGCTTCTGAATAGTGAAGCTCTAGGGAAAGCTCTTCTGCTTTGCATGAGAGAGTTATCTCAGATGCGAATCTTGCCTATCACGCAGTAATCAGGTACTGAAAGGGACCCTGATAGGGTCCATCCAACCCGATGTGAAATGTTTGTCCCTCCTAGCAGTAGAGTATTATCCAGGGTCTCTATACTGCCAGCCAGCGTACAGGCTTTGCTGATACGAGAATTTCACTTGCTGTACTTTCAGAACAACG